>NW_010146434.1:124725-135492 GCF_000699245.1 Pterocles gutturalis
CTCAGGGAGCTTGATTTAAAACCAAAAAAACACACAACATAGAAGTTACCATGCTACTGCCATGGATGCTACTGTGACAGCTCCATCATTTTAACACCTACATTTATTTCAGATACGACAGTACACCTAAAAACGGGTCTTTCCTACTCAATTATTACCTTAACTGCAAGCCAGAAATCATCGAAGGCACAAGTGGGGAACCACAGATGGTAATGGAAGCAATGAGTCACTCCTACTGCTACCTGCAGCATTTGAACACTGTAGAGCCTGATAAATGCAACTTTCTTGCTATGAAAATAGAGTGCAAACAGAGAAATAGCAGTATCTGAAACTCAAGCATTTCCTTATGTTTAGATTATCACTACCACTTCTGTGAAGTCCTAAATGCTTTGAAAATCAACATAGGCAACCCAACCACTGTGCTTTAGAAGTTTAATACCTATCAATACATTTGGTGAATTTTTTATAAAACATTAACTTCATCTTTTGTCATTAAAAGAACGTCTAACCCAAATGAAACAGACTCACACACTCAGTCCATTTTGAATCTTCGAAGGCCTTTCTGATAATCTTGAAAATTTGGGACTAAATAATACAATTAATTGCAGACAGGCAGTTTATGCACCATTTAGCCCAGAGCAAAGTTTTATGCTGAAATTATAAGTTAATTTGAAACAGGAAAAAAAAATGAGGTGGAGCTATCATAAACAAAGCGTTAATCCAACTGTGAAACACTGAAAACGGTGACAGTGTAGTCAAGTGCAAGCACAAACTACTTATTTGCTAATACACTGTAGTCATCCAGAAACACTCCTCTCCTTGCTGTAGGTCAGTGCTCTGCAGAGGTTATCATCACTGACCAAGCTTTGTAACATTTTTTGAGGCTATCATAAAGGCAAGCAAGAAGCATGTGTTGATAAAGAACTGATTTGAAATGTCAGGGATAAGGTGCCAGCAGAGCTAGCCAGCTTTTACAAGAGGATTAAAATCTTCCTGGTCAGGAAGCAAACCCTGAGGAAAGAAGCCAAAATTCTGACAGGGCTGTGAACCTCATAGCCATAGCAATAATTTTGAAAATGACTAATAATAGCAAGTCAATAATCCAAAGGATGATCTCTGAAGTGAAGAGCACCAAATTACTTTGGGGAGAAAATCAATTATCTCCAATGCAGTTTTGTGGCTGCAGAGCCTACAATATGCAAATGCACAGAAGCTACCATAGTCACAGAAACCTGAATATGAAACTTGAAAGAAAAAAAATCCAAGGAATTTTACAAGAATCACTGGAAAAATATCCTCCTCATGAATGGATGCATATCTGCTTTATTGACACAGCTACAATGTTATTCTAATATTCTTTATCACAAAGGCTGACAGCCGTCTAGAGATGTCAGAATCTATGAGAGAGGCTGCACTGTGGTGAAAGCAGAGCGGGGTGACTGGGTCTGAGAGGCAGTACTGAAATAAAATTATCATCAAATACTGTGGGCAGATTCTTAACATCTTTTCTCTTGCTGAGTGGCATCTTACTCCATAACTGGGTCACTGAAATTAATGGAACTACTTGCAAGTATAACAGTACTTAATGTGCCTTAGAGCATCCAAGTCTAACCCACAGTACATATTCAAATGTCACCTTGTATTTTAATGTATCATCTCAGACTTGAGGGGTTTTAATAATTATTATTAATTTAGAAATAGATTCCTTATTGGGACCAGGCTCTTTTTTTTTTTTTTTTTTTTCTTTTTTTTTTTTTTCCACTGGAAGCACAAATGTCTTTAGAGGAGATGTCTGAACATTTGGCCACTTGTTACTAAAAATCCTATTTCCATGCATGTATAATCCATGTTCCCTGAAGGTTTTGAGAGTAAGGACCTTATTGTTGACGAAAAGGGAGAAGTGTAGCCTAAGGCGGAGGTGGAGGCCTCCAAGGGGAGGGTGTGTTCTTGAGCATCTGCTGGTGAGCCAGGAAAACCACCCTATGGGACAGACCTCATTTACATTGCCATTGAGCATTGGGTTTGGGCACTTGGTTAAAACGCATTGAACCTTCGGATTTAAGGATAATAAAAAACTATTATCCCTGTTGGGGGATAACTGGCAAAAGGACTGTATCAATTGTGCTTGGAACAAAGAGTTTCCCTAATTACAAGCATTGCCTTTACGACCACACGAGGGAAACCTCTGAAAAGGTTGGAAAAGAAATGACACAAGAAAAGTTTCTTCCAGAAGAGATTATCTAGGAGCAGGGATTTTTCTCAGCCTTGGTGTATCGCTGGCATTTTCTAAAAATGGGAACAGAATGGTGTTACTTCTGAGATGTCAAAAAGAGCTGAAAGTACTTGGACTCAAGCCATGGAGAGGGAGCAACTTAACTGAGGGGCATGGAAAAGGACCTCCTGGCCTTATTACATGACCTGAGAAAAGGGACAGACAATTCTCTCGGGGTTTAAAAAAAAACAAAAAAAAATAAAAAAAAACAACCCAGTGTGACATCTTTGTGCCCCACAGGTGAATTTCCCCAATTCTGGACAATAAATTTAACAGAGAAGACGGAAAAAGTATTTGTGAATTGCCTCAGTACTTACAGCTGCGAGAGCCAGACTGGGGTTAAGACTTCACTTGGAGGAGGAAGTCTCACCTAATACCATTTCACTGTTTCTCAAGCTTATTCTGTGATCCCTTTCATACCTACTGATAATGAGCACTTCAGAGGCACTCACTGCCAGTGAATATGTGGGGCTGAATAACACCTTCAGATATAACCTAATTTAGTGTCCCAAGCTGCTAGGATAAGGCACTAAGCAGGAGTTATTTAAATATTCTTTAACAAAAAAGTAAGTCCAAGAAATTTCAATATAGACCTCAATAATACCTGTAGTACATTGCTGAAAGCATGGTGAACTATAAGAAGCTGCAAACTTGTTCAGTCCAAGGTCCATTCAGGCATGTGTGTTTCCCAGGCCACATGCCATGGAACCAAAGGTTGCCTCCAAGGATGGTTTAGGTCAGCCCATGAAGTTCTGGGCTTTCAGACACCCTCCCTGCTGGGGTGTTGTTGATGAGTTAATTTTCAGTCCTGAATTAAACAGCCACTGCAGCAGCACAAGCATGAGCAGTAAAACTCCCCTGAGAGAACACTTATTTTTTCTTTGGATATGAAGTACAGCTGAGTGATCCTCTAAATAAACATTTATGGCAAAATAAATGTCATGGCAAGACAGTAGGACAAGAACTACGGTGCAAGTGGTGCCTCAACTACACTCTTCACCCTTTTGAAGCAGCACTGAGTTATGCACACGTGCTTGCTACAGTATATATTGTGTTCTAATATTGAAAATATGTACATGGAAATAAATACTAACAGCAAGATGTAGGGACTACATACCATACTCCATGCTGCTGGGCATTCTCTTGCTTAGGCTCATTAGTAACAATAATTAACATACTAGAGAAACACATTGGTTCACCTAACATAGCAAGCAAAAAGAGTTGTCTCAGAAGGAGGCGCTATGAAATATTTGCTTACATGAATTCTGTGAAGGCACTGATGGCATACATAAACCTTAGAAAAGTTTTGTCCTAACACCTATTTTGTACAAGTTGGCCAATACTCTGCAACCTGAAAATCATTATCCTTCCTATCAGCTTCTGTTCTTACACTTATTGTCAACCAGTCCAGTCTGAGGCATCCACAACATTTAGCCTTTTATAAGACAGATCTCATCAAGAATTCAGTTCACAAAACCTTGACAAGAACTTTTTAACTTTTTTTTTTTTCAAGTAGCATAAGGAGTAGGCATATATATATAAAGATAACATGAGAATTGGTTGCCTTAGTAACAGGAAATTTCAGCCATTGTGTTTAGCATTTACTCAGCACCGGAAATGTACACGGTATGGAGAAGAAATGTGGTATTTTTATTAGTCTACTCCTGTGTATATGCCCATCAGCAGCAAATGCATGCTGTGTAGTTTGACTTTCCATTTCTGAGCTATGTGAAACCTCTGAGAAGAGAGCATGCAGAAAGGAAATGAGGGCGCCTGGTGCAATGTATTTTTGTTACAAGTATTTTGAGAGAAAAAACTGTTGTGAGAGTTTAAAGCACTGCACTAAAGATATTCCTTGTCTCACAGTTATGTCTCCAGCAGCAAAAGAGCGTAAAAGCATTTCTATTCCATGGTTTCATACTCTGATGAAAAAATCTACAGAAAACAGTTATGAAAGAGGATATTACTACAGTGCCAGTTTCCACAACTGTATTAATGTGTAGTATAAACTTAACAAGCACTGTTAAATGCCAGTTTACCTGACATTTGGGGGGACGCGTGAGGGAATAGACATTTAAAAGGGCTGCTTCAAAGCCTGCTTCAGTCTGGGAGAAGCAAGGCATCAGTTACAGCTGCATCAATTAAAATGCAGGATAAATTAGATAGAACAGATCAATTTAATTTTGGGTCCAGTCAGGATACCCAAAGGTTTATATTCCTTCTTCTTCAAATATGCCATGGGATTTTTCATCCTCCCAGCAAGACATTAGAGTTGCCTTTATGCTAAGCAAAAATCTACCACTTCCAGCTGCCCAGTGCCTCCTGCAAGGCTGCGGGGACAGCGGCAGAGCAGACTGGGGACAGAGTGCCACCTACCGTGGCACCCGAGCCCGTTCTTCCCTTCAGGGCTGTGCAGAGCCTGTCGTCAGTTTGTTCTGAAATCACAGGTAAAACTCCCCTCACTTTGACGGATTTTAGCTCAAGCCCTAAGGACTGCATTGGCCCCTTCCCACTTGGCTAGCGACAGCCGACGGGATCACAGCATGCCAACAGCGGTGCAAGAACACGCTGCTCGGGACTTTACAGTCCCAAACGCACAGGGCTGATGCTGGAGAAGACTAAACCGCATGAACTGACCCAGCAGCCTGTTCCCTGTAACAGTCCAGGCATCAATTAAATGGAGCACCTCTTGCTCCTAGGGTAACCTGGCTATTGCACCAACAAGAAATCCACTCCTGGGCTGCTCTCTCTCATTACAATTTCAGATAGCGTAGAACACTTCTGTATTATACAATTTAATATCTGACATGGCCTCTGTCACAGTATTAGATCATACCCTTACAGCATGATGGACTCCAGTTTAATATGGCTTTTCCTTCTCTAACTACTGTGATCCTCTATCCATTTTGCCATTCAGATGGAACAGAGCCTGCTCAGATAGAAAAGCAGAATGTTATAGTCACATAGAATAACTTAAATGTAATGGCAGACAGAAAATTTATTCTATAATAAAGAAATAAGAGCGGGAAAACAGATGTGGAAAGGTGCAACAGTGGTGAGAGCAGGCTGAACCAGCCAGTTCAGCTGGTTAAAGCACTATCCAACAAGTGCAGCCTTTTCTTTCATCACGAAAAGTTTTCTCCCTAATCCTGATTTTCTCAATTTTGTTTATCTCTAAGTATTGTTGCATATATGGGTTTGCAATGGACTTTTTGGTTAACTGCTGAAAACAAGCCAGGAAGACCACGTTAGCGGATGACATTATCAGACTGTGTGCTCCCTCCAGAGGGGCAGGGATGTGATTCAGCACATTTCATATGTAGGGCTCTCCTGATGCTCCACAAGCTGGAAAAGCTGGTAGTGCCACACTGCACGGGTTCAAGGGAGGTTGCAAAGCACCCAGCTGGATGGAGATCAGCAGAAGGAGGAGCAGAGAGGTGGATCAGTTTCCCAGCAGCCATCACTTCCTCCAAGTAATTTAAATTTTTTTTTGTTTAAAAAGAAAACTGCTTTTTTTCTCCATTTTTTTTTTGCTGTGCTTTAGTATAGGATAGAGAAAGCGTCATGCTTCTGTAAAGAGGAGGGGGAAAAGATAGAGAATATATGTTGTTTAAAAATGGCACAGAAATGGTAAGCTGATTTTCCTAACAGGCCCACCACGAATTATCTCATTATCGTAGGCTGCAAACTAAACAGCATTTTTCTTAGGACTGCCTTTCACAGGAAGAGCTCTGCTCCTAACTGTTTAGCACACATTTGAGCTAAAGTCTATCAATCTGCCCAAAAAACTTAAAGTTTCTTCTGAGAACTGTCAAAAGGTTTAAGCTAGTGAAGCTTTTTGGGTAATGAATGTTCCAGAAAAAATACATAGACTTTGCTTGTCCTGATCAGATTTTAGGGCCACACAATTCAAAACTAAAATGCATAAACCAGTCACACAGAAACAGGCTTATCCATAGCATCCTTACGCCCACACAGAAATCAGAATGAAGAAACAATGGCAGTGAATTACTAGCCCTCAGTGACTGCAGGTAACAGTCAACTCAATGTTACTTTATGGAAGATCTACTGCACAAAATAAAATAGGTTTGATTATTTGGTTCCCAATCACATACCCTTTGGAACAATCTGGATGTGCCGTATTTTCCCTATATTCAGCCAGAATGTGTAATCCGACTTCAGAAAGCTGCATATTACTTAGTGTCCACACACAGCATGATATACAACTATTGTTTTGTTTTAAATTAATGTAACAGCAACAAGGATGCAGACATAGATCTTTCAGTTTGAACTATTTATAACCACTGACATTGCAAAACATTTCTTTACTATTTGTTTTTATTTTGCTGATATACAAATATTGCAGGTATCATAGATGTGTAGCAGTTGCCTAACCACATTTTTTTTGACAAGCACATAATTATATTTCTATATCTATCCTACAGTTCTTCTGTCATACCTAACTGCTGCTGAAATGAAAGCATGGAAGATGGTTACTATAGCATACATTGCACAGAGGACAGGAGTACATTGTACTATTCCTTGGATCCTTTTCAGCAAAGTGAGGGTAACATATTGATGTTGCATGATATGAAATGAATCTATGTCTCCTTGTGAGAGAGAGGATAGCTACAGTGGGAGCAAACAGGTAAGGGGAAAAAAAAAAAAAAAAAAAAGGAATAAGTTTGCTGTTCCTGCAGCCAAAGCTGTCAAGATCCTTAGGAAAGGGAAAATCTGAAAGAATAGACATCTGTTAGCTCTGCTCATTTTGGGACTGACTGACAGCAAGAAGAGCTATTATATTGAGACTGGGAACATTTGGGACTTCTCCAAAACATATTAAGAGATGCAATCCCTGTCCCAGCAATTCAGCAGAAATTAGTATACTTCTATTACATCTTTCTGAGACTGCAAAATCCTTCCCTTGTACTACTATTTAATTGGAATTATAGGTACTGTGGGAACACCTCAGCATGTCGATAGCCCCAGCCCTCTTTGTGATATGTGCTAAGAACAGCAAAAAAAAAAAAAAAAAAAAAAAAGCAGTGCTGCCCAATAAGAATGTTTGCACATAGTCAGAAATATTTCTTAGAACCATGACATAAACATACTGTTGCATTTTTATCAGCATTTTGTATTCGGCAAAAATATTCTGAAGCTTAAGGGCTCAGTGCCCACAAATATGCTGGCACACAGGTTTCACATATCTTGTAAAGTCTACTACTGTGCTGGTATGTGCATATGCAGTAGCTGATTTTTCAAACAGGCAAAAGCATGCACTTGCATATCTGAGCAGCAGGACTGAGCCAAAAGCATGGTACTGAATTATTGGCTGCAAGAAGGTATTGATGCAGTCCAGCAGACCTATACACAGCACAATCGTTCAAGAAAGCGAGAAAAAGCTGGCAAGGGACTTTTATTTTATTGTGATTGCACAGAAAGGTTCATTTCTGCTTCTGTGGATGGATCATTTCCCATAGCATTGCACACTTCTTCTAGAACGGCTCTAACTCTACAGTATCTGCTTCCAATACACTTCTCTCCAGGCTAAACAGACACTTGTTACTCACATGACAGTGCACAGGGGAGTGATGTTGAGAAAAGAAGACATGCTGTGGCTAACATCTTTGCTTGTCTTGTAAGAGTAATCTGACTATGTCGAAATGATTCCATCAATATTGTCAGAAATAGGTTTAAGAGCCCTCCAGGTATGTTGCAAGCCTTGGCACAGGCAAAGACTAATGTGAAGTGGATGCCAATTGAACAGAGGTTCTGGGAAGGTACAAAGCAACACTAAGGACCTTGACTTAGGCTGATGAGACCAAGTTTTCTTCTTCTGTGTTCTCAACATTTCTTTCCCTGTTTCAGATGGACTAGAGTATATAAGAGGCATTGGGGGATATGCTGTCAAGTGCTATTGGTTTCACATATCACACTCAGAAATAAAACCAAACTGAGTTTGTACAATGCTGGATGAGCTTGCTCACATCTTATTTGAACTACATATCCACTAAACTGAATTATGCTGGATATTCATATAATAATGACAATTCTAGTTACTGCAGGACAGATACATGCTATAAGGATCATTAAGAAATGCCACAATCCCTTTGCCTAAACAAGCAATTATAAATGAGGACACTTCTCTCCCATAAGATTTTTGCAGACCCTCCTTAATACAGATTCCTTTCCTTAAAAGAATGGAGGAAGGCTGATGTTGTGAGCTCCCACAACGGTGTTTGAGACATCTTGCTTCAAACTGTATTTGGCCTCGAGGCTTGTTGTTTGTTCTTGAGTCAGTGAGTCACTGAATTTCTGTGTTCCTCTGCTTCACACTGTGTAAAGAGGAATAATATATTCCCTTACCTATTATTTCTCCTGTATATTTGGATTAGAAATAATTTGGGTTAGGACTAGCTCTTCTACGAAAATAAGCATGGCATAGATGCTCCTATAGTATCATAACACTATTTATAAGGGATAATTGAAACAGATCTTCTGTGTCAGTGGAAAGACTCACCATAAAGGCCCAAAAGTCTTTATCCAGTGTACAAATACGCTGATGTACTCTAGGTCATACCTTCAAGAAAAGAACAATCATAAAAAAGATATTTGAAGACTTTCGCCTCAGTACCCCACAAAAAAAGAAAAGCAGGACTTCTCTGTCCATACATATTACAAAACCTTTTTTCCTTTGCCTGGAGAGTTGGCTGTTAAAGCAGCTATATTTGAGCGCATTCCTCTGTTTATCCTTTTGTTGTCATTCCTAATAGATAAAATGGACAAGCCTGACTGACATCTGTATGGATTTCATATACACAGCAACAATGTGAATGAGAAAATGGCCTCCTGGGAGACTCCTGGGACTCTTGTTCATTATGATTATCACCATCATGATTCATGCAGATGATGAGACTCCCAGCCATAACCTCCTCCCTGTGCTCTAGGCTGCACTTTGCAGTACCTTGTTGTCACCAAATGGTTGCACAGGCCATCAGCTGAAGTTTCTGCAGTATCGTTCTCCCTGCTTCCACACAGGACCCCTGAGCTGAGCAGAAGGTGGATGATGTGCTGCAGACATCACCATGAATCCAAGCCAAGACACGATTCAGTCCCAGTGACCCAGGCTGCTGGTGGCTGGGGAGAATTCAGCCAAACTCACACCTGCCATTCAGCTGTTAGCCTTGCGACACTTACCCAAAAAGGCACTCTGGTGAATCAGGAAGAGAAACTCTCAGTTACCAGACCACTAAGTGCCAAACCTGCTTTGTCTCTTCAATAAAAGGTCTCTCCCTTTTTTTCACACCACATCAAGCCATATCAGCAAGTAGGTCAACTAAAATTCAAGTAGAGAACTGGGAGAGAGACCTGTGAAAATCTCATTTCTCTTCCAGACTGTTTTTCCTAGACATCTACTGCATTATGTTATACTGCAACTGTATTCACGAAGGGAAATTTCACTGTTAACCTCAAAATGATTTCATAAGGGTTCAGTGAAACAGCTATGTTAAGGCAATTAAATGAACTGTAATGAAAAACGAGGCACCGTTTTCGTGACTTATGCCTTTACAAGAATTTGGATAACGATTGCAAAAGGTTAATATGCTTTATATGAATCTGCAGGTATCTGTCAAACAGGGAAAGCTGTCTGGGGAAGCAACACTGCCTGGCAGAGACATCTGCTGGAAGCTTCTCGCATTTGTGTCCCTCCTCGTGTTTCAGCTCTCTGGGGCTCCCAGCAGTCCCAAGCTGCTCCTGCTGCCTCCGGCTGGGGAGTGCGTTTCATGAAGAATTCAGCCAGGCAATGGCCAGTCAGCCACTCAACGGGAGCCAGAAATCCTTAAGCTATACACTGGAATTTAAATGGAACTTTTGCATCTAAATTGAAGGTCATACTTCTCTCCCAGCTGCCTGACACTGAACTGTCTCTCAGAAGAACACTGGGCACTGGTGAAATCCTTCGCTTTCCCAACTGTATACAGCAGGAGAAAATCAATGTTTTAATTTGGGAAAGAAACTATCAGTGAAGTTCTCTGTAATTTTGATTATGTGATTACACTAAGGCTAAGAACCTACTTTTACCTAAGTTAAAAGCTGAAAATGAGGTTTCAGGTTTTAGCGTCTAAATAAATCGCCTTCCTTCTCAGAGACATTGATTACATTCTCCACCTTAAAAGGTGATCCAAATCCCTCTCCCCCTTCCTCCTTCACAGTGTGTAAACACTATTTGATCACACTGGGTTGCTGGGATCACACTGTGCTTTGACCATATCCCTGCACCCTGTGTTTCATTGAGGTTCAGGCACTGGCTTGAAAATGACTGAGGCAGTGCAGAAAGAATTCAATTTCTGGGGTGTGAGTGCTTTCTGCTTTCTACGAGGGAAAGAAGCAGCTCTGTTTTGTATGACAGCAGAAAAGAGGATGCTTTGCAAAGCCAACTCCCTTTGAATAAGGAATTGGCTAGAAGGATAAGGAGTTGGCTAGACAGCCGCACT
>NW_010146435.1:0-1672 GCF_000699245.1 Pterocles gutturalis
GGGGGTCCCCTACACCTGGGTCCCCTGCCCAGTTTTGGGGTCTATGGGGCAGGGTGGGTCCTGGACATCTGGGTCCCCTGCCCAGCTGGGGGGTCTATGGGGCAGAGGGGGTCCCCTACACCTGGGTCCCCTGCCCAGTTTTGGGGTCTATGGGGCAGGGGGGGTCCCCTACACCTGGGGGTCTATGGGGTAGAGTGAGATCTATGGGGCAGGGAGTTTCACCAGATGCCTGGGTCCCCCCCGTCCCCTTTCTCACCGTCCTCTCTCCGATGTGTGGGGCAGATGGGGCCTCCTCGGACGTTGCTCCTCTGGCTTTGGTTCCTGCTCCAGTGCGGTGAGTCTCCTCTGCCCAATATCCCCGTTTCTCCACCCAAATTCCATCCCGTCCCTTTCTCCACCCACCTCCTCCTTCCTGGCCCTCTCCCACGCCTGGGTCCCCCCCGTCCCCTTTCTCACCGTCCTCTCTCCGATGTGTGGGGCAGATGGGGCCTCCTCGGACGTTGCTCCTCTGGCTTTGGTTCCTGCTCCAGTGCGGTGAGTCTCCTCTGCCCAATATCCCCGTTTCTCCACCCAAATTCCATCCCGTCCCTTTCTCCACCCACCTCCTCCTTCCTGGCCCTCTCCCACCTCTCCCTTTCCATCTCCAGCCCCAAATCCACCCACCTTCTCCTTCCACCTCTCCCTTTCCATCTCTGACCCGAAATTTGGTGTTTCCAAGCCAAAATCTCTTGTTTCCAGCCCCAAATACACCCATTTTTTCATCCCACCTCTCCTTTTCCATCTCCAACCCCAATTTTTGACATTTCCAACCTCAAATTGGGCATTTCCAGCCCCAAATTTGCAGTTTCAAGCCCCAAATCCACCCACCTTCTCCTTCCACCTCTCCCTTTCCATCTCTGACCCAAAATTTGGTGTTTCCAGCCCCAAATTTCAGTTTCCAGCCCCAAATCTACCCACCTTCTCATCCCACCTCTCCATTTCCATCCCCAACCCCAATTTTGGCATTTCCAGCCACAAATCCTTCCTCAGGGGTGGGCAGCAGTGAGTGCTCAACCCCTATATAAGCCCCTGGAGAATCTCCACCCTTAAATCCTCCCCCGAGCACAGCCCAAAGGAGTAAAGAGCCTCTTTGAGTGGGAGGGGAGCAAAAACCGATGGGAAATTCTGCCCCATCGGACACCAAAAGAAGCTCCCCCACCCATCGGTGGATTCTCTGCTGTCTGATAGGGGGTTGAGCTGTTGCTTGCTGAGCTCTGGATTTTCTTCCCCCAGGTGCCGACCCACCCGCCCGAAGCGGAGGCAAACTCTGCCTCGGGGTGCAATGCGGACCCGGGACCACATGCAGAGTATTGGATGCTGGACCCAAATGCGTCCCCTTGCCCTCGTGCAAAAACCACCCGTGCAAGGAGGGGATGAAGTGCCAGATGGTGGACGGGTGGCCCAAGTGTGTCCCGGTTCCGTCCTGTAAGAACGTCCGTTGTGGGGCAGGAACCCAGTGCCAGATGGTGGATGGGCGGCCCAAGTGCATCCCAGTTCCGTCCTGTAAGAACGTCCGTTGTGGGGCAGGAACCCAGTGCCAGATGGTGGATGGGCGGCCCAAGTGCATCCCAGTTCCGTCCTGTAAGAACGTCCGTTGTGGAACCGGAACCACGTGCAGGATGGTGGATGGGCG
>NW_010146436.1:0-29080 GCF_000699245.1 Pterocles gutturalis
TTTCCCTCCCCACCCCGCCGTCTCAATCTCAGCTGTAATCTTTTCTACATCTTGCAGGAAAAGAGCTATTTCTGGCAGCTCTGTTCCTAACATTCGCCCCACTCAAACTGATTTAATGGAGATTTATAGACGTGAGGCTATGCAGCTCTGAGGCGCTTTCCTGAAAAGTTTTTCTGTGCCTGTGTTACGTATGGAATTTATTTATTTAATGTTTGGTGTTGCAGCTACACTGTCAACTGTTAGCGTGACATATTCCACATACTTTTTTTTTTTTTTTTTTTTTTTTTTTTTTTTGCACAAGGATTCCAGTGAAATCCTGTTACACAGCACATTTCTGGTCCAATTCATCCCAGCTGCTAACTTTACCAAGCTAAAATCTGACACCCAGGTCCAATTTCATTAAACCCCAGTCGGCATGGTTCTTTGTGATAATACTGACTCTCGTCTAAAGCAATATGTATTTTGGCTCACAGCTACAAATAAATCCTATTGTAAGTACCTTCTTCCTAGTATGCAGCACACTGCAACGGTCCAAAAAAAAGCAGCTTCTGTAAGAAGTCGTGGAGAAGAGAGACTATCATAATTTATCATGATTTTACAAGTAAGCTCTATGCTATCTTAAGAAATTATGTTCTCTAAAAATAAATGAGAACTGTACTTGTATAGAACACCAAAACTGCTGTTTCTGCTGTTATTCCATCTTTGATTGATGCAGAGAAACCCAGGCTGGTATGCAGGGGGCTACATATCTACAGCCCAATACACACACCATGTTTATTCTGTTTTACCCCTTCCCAACTGTCTGAGTACTAAAATTAGCATTAAATATTCAGAACAGAGCCAGATAAACAAAAGGAAATGTATTGTTAAAACTCCCATTTCATCTACATTATTGGAGGGTGCTTTGTGTAAGTGCTGAAGAGGGTCTGTGCTAGTGGTAGGACCCCTCCAGCAGGCACACATCCCACCAGTCCCCCTGAGCCCCCATGGGACACCTGCCTTTCCTGTGGGCTCTCAGCCTGAGGATCGTTTTACTCCATCTCTTTCCCCGTCCCTGAGTGGTGGCACACATGGCCGGTCCCATCTGCTCGCAGTGTCCCCGTCCTGCCAAGCGCTCCAGGTGGCTGCATCTCTGCTGGCTTCAGGTGGAGGAGTCTCCTGATCTGAGCTGGTTACAGGAGCCGGGGCACAAAGCTGTTTCCCAGCAGCTCCCTTGAGTGAAACCTCGTTTCTTTTGTAAATGAAACTGAATGAGCTAAGTGTAACCTGTGAAGAGGTCGAGCACAAATCCTGTACTCTCTTCGTCTTCAAAACAAACACTGTGTGGGCTGTGATCCTGCCTGCTCCTCCTGCCTGTATAACAAATGGTATTTTGAAATAATGCCATGGTGTATTTTTAAATATCAAATTTTGCTGTGTTTTTAAATTGCAGCTTCCCTTTGGTCGAGAAGGTTTTATCCCTGTGTTTAACATTTTGTTATTATGGTCTCTGCTAAGCTCCAGGACAGCATATTTTGGAGATCGCTGATGGTCCTTTGCTTAGGCTGAGGCAGGTACTTTGCTGTTGGAATTTTTGTGACACCACGGAAAAAATTAACAAGTTGGAAGAATACAGATGTTACCACACCGGATCAGACCAGTCATGCCTTGAGCCCAGCATCTTGCTGTGAGGATAGCTAATCCTGGATGACAGGTTTTTTACAAATTAAGCATACTCTGAGAATGATTATCCTATGTAAGGGTAGCAGCGCTGGACATTAAATGGGTTTTCCATTCTGTGCTATTATACAGCACATTGCTTTAGACTTTTTTGGGAATTTACATTTGTTGTGGTCAGTTATGGGGTTTTACAAAAGACCTAGGAAGTGTTGAAATTGCAAGTTCGTGTTGGACCAAGTGTTGCAGTAACATGCTGTTTCAACACTGTGTACGTCATAAACCTGTAATTTCAACACTTTCTAAGAGTCACCAGAGTGTCTCAGGCTGAACTATAACATAACTAAGTGTTCCCCTCTGAACATTCTATTGTCTTTTTTTTCTTTTTTCCTGGAAAATATAATTTGAAACACCATTTGTCTGACAATAAAGAGTTTAAAATTGTTTTAATAATAATGAAAGAAAGACAAAGCAAAGGATTACTGTAAATAGAGAAACTTGCTGACTCAAGTGGTAGCAGGAGTGAGTCCTCCTGCTGGAGAAGTACAATGGACTATAGTTGCAGTTTTAATTATGGATTCACTTGTGAGGGACAAAGCTGAGTTTTTACAAGCCATCTGTGGTTATGCTCCTGCCTTATGTCATTACACACTGGTTCTGATATCAAGTGTTAAACTCCTGCAAATGAATCTGCAATTACTTTTGCCTCTGGGCTGGATCTCCTGCAGGCTCAGCCAGAGTGGGGAAGAGAGATGCAGCACTGCTTTGAAAATGGTCTCAGGCAACCTGGCTGCCCTGTAAAGTCCACGACAACAGTCCTGAGACTTACGCGTTGCGGCGTGTGCTCTCCTTCACTAGCCTCCCCCCTCAAATTCTCCAGAACAAACACCCAGGATGCAACCTCCCTTTTAAAGACATCTACGAGCGCTGGAAAAGCCAGGGCTGCCACAGCCAAATGGTCACAGATGCAACAGTGAGAATGGGCAAGACCGCGTTGCCTTGTAGACGTCATGGCTTTGTTTCCCCAACTGGCAGCCTGTTCCTTGAGTGACTTGATATTCCCACTCAGTGAGAAAAATGCCTTGGTCCTAACACAGCACTTTTCGTGCACTTAGTCAAAGTATTGCAAAAGTTGAGCAACATCTCTATTAGATTGAGAAAATGAGGTACAGACAGGCCAAAACGATTGCTGGAAGTCCCTGATTAGGGCAGCAGAGGACTGAGCCCCAGTAGCCAAGTTCTTATTCAGTAGCCTGTTCACTTGGAGACACTGCTCAGCTTCCCACCATCCTGTGAGGCAGGGTAAGTAAGCGTAAGGTGAATTGATGCAAAAGCTGGGCTATGTTTTGCATTTTTCCTTATGTGTTTGACCAACTTAATTCTACCTCCCTTCAGTAACCTTTCAGAAGCATCCTCCTCCCTTTCATATCCCTTGATATTTGCCTCAAGATCTAAATGACCAACATTTTCTCTGACTGTAACATTTTTCTCTTTTTGTATTTATGAGATGAGTTGGGAAACTTCCTGTACCCTCCCTGGGAAACTGGACCACAAGCAGGACAGGAACTCCTGCATTAACATAGCTTGTATTAAACATGCACTGGTGTGATCGTATCTGAGGGTGGGAGAGGGAGAGCTACTGGGAATGGCCAGGATTGTTCTCTGGTGCAGGCAATGCTGCTGAGAAAGCACAAACCAGCCACAGTGGTGAAGTCATGCAAATGCAATGCTCCCAAAGGCCACAGGAATTGTGGAAAGATTTGTGTAAATATCTCATGCATTCTTGTGCTCTAAGGTTTATGGAAACAAAAACCACAGTCACAGAGTCAATGCCACATTCACTCGTCCCTTCCCCCTTCTGTTTTTTCTCTGCAGAAAGGTTGTAGAAGAGTTTATGAGCAGCCGAGAAGCTGTTTTTATCTTTTTTTTTTTTTTTTGCTAGTAATGTAAAAAAAAAAAGTGGAAAAGATGGTAAGCATAAATAAGGTTAAGCAGGATACAAGGGAAAGGATGGCTGATTTGTTAGGACCATGTGAACCTCTTTGCTGTAGGCATGCCTGGAAAAATACATGCCACACACACGTTCCCTGAGTCATTTTAGACTGTGCAATGTCTCTGTTGCCCAACAACTGCCCCCCCTCTCCCTGCACCAGTTTATTCTGTAGATGGTCTATGTGATTTGCTTACCTTCACAGGGAAGATACTCCTGCTTCATTTTTGAGGTTTTATCATGCGCTCTCGAAAGGCTGATGATACCTGAGCCTAGACAAAACCAGCCGTTTATTCACGTCCCGGCGTCATTCCTCTCTTTTATTGAACACACCAGGGACACTCTCCCCTTCTTGGGATGCTTTGCATCATTTCAGATAGTGGTATCATACGAGAGAGGGACAGTCTACATGGGAGCTGTTACGATGGAAATAGCTCAGGGGAATAATGCACCTGCTGTGGGGGAGTATGTGGGTCTGTCCTACTACTGTTGCTAGATGTGAGCTGCTAGGAGCTGGTGACTGATACACAACACTACAGAGAGGGGGGAATCTCCATATCAGATGCTCTTTTTTTCAGGTCTTAGCTACTTGCAGTCCCATACTGACAAGGGAGAGGATGGAAAAAATGCAAAAAGAGCTGGTTAAAAGATGTGCCCTTAGACTGTTGCAATTAACTGCCCCCTTTTAAGTATGAGGGAGCTTTACCAGCATCTTTTTTCAATGGATCCACAGACTAGGCTGTGGGGAGGAGGGGAATGAAGGACTCCAGCAGGGGCTGGAAGCTGTGAAATTACTGAGAAAGAAAAAGAACAAGTTGTATTGTCTCAGAGTAATAACCAGCCTGGCTGCTGGCACAGAGGCTGTTGTGACCTAAAGCCTTGCTGAAAGGCGAGCATCTTTCTCAGTCACAAAGCCTGATTCCTTGCTGCCTTCCCACAGTGCCACAGTGCCCTGTGCCTCCCCCCCACGTCTGTCGAGGTGCATTTTTTTTTGTTTGTTTTTCCAAGGGGAGATTTTTACCCAAGGAAATTGGGCAGGACAAGCTGTTGCTCATACCAGGCCTTCCCCAGCATCTCAGAGGGATGTCAGCTGCTGCCCTGAGCAGCCCTGTGGTGCTTCAGCAGGTGGCACTGTGAGTCCTGCTCACCCGCCCCGGGGGCTTTTCTGCTCCAAAAGGTATTTTTCTTTTGGATAAGGAATAAAGCTGAGGTTCTGGCCACTTGTGGTCATTCAAAATGTCATGGTATTTTTCAAAATACAGCAGTGCTGGCCCAGGTATCCCAGCCAAATTGCAGCCTGGGTAGCACCCCACCAGCCCAGAGCTTCACCAGCAATTCCGCTGGGATGTGATTTATTTCTTCGCTTCCTGTCCTAAAGGAACACCCACACAGTTTTGAAAGTTGTGCACACAGAGTACGTTGGGATGTCTGGTGCAAAAGAGGCTGCAATGATCCCTAGGTGTGGGCTGGCAATTGCTGGTATTTCTGGAGTGGATCTTCAGATCAAAAGCGAGCAGGAAAGAAAGAGCTAAGCAGCTGCTAGTCACGGCCACTTTTCTGGGTGTTGCTGATAGAAACACAAATAAAAAAGGGGACAAAATACTCTGACATGTCAGTTGTGAAACATTTATTAAGTTAACAAGTCTGCATGGACCAATAACACCATCCCCAGTGTCTGCTCCTGCAGATGCTATGGGTGCAGGCTTTCGTGTCACTTTAACTGAGGGGTAAGGAAATCGTTGCTAGTTATCCCGCACTGGGCTTTTTCAATTGCCAAACTGGCAAAGCTCAGTAGTGGTGATTCATTTGCTTCTATCAGTTGCCTCTGCTATGGGCTCAAAAGGCCATTATTTGATTGTATTACATCATCAGGGTTTTGTTTGGATAGGTGATTTTATCTTTTAGATTCTAATAGAGAGTGTCATCTTTTTTTTTTTTTTTTTTTTTTTTTTTTTTTGGTGAGGGAGTCCTTTGCCCACACTACAAGATTGGTAAAGCTATGGAGCACTTTCCTACCTGCTTCCAGAGTCACTCCAGCTTTTTTTGCCCTCCTCTCTGCCGTGAGTGCTGTACGCAGGGTGCAGCGCTCCTGACCCTCTCAGAGCGCTATTTGCTTATTTTATCTCTGAAAACAAAACAAATTTCTCTGCGTTTTGTTCTATTTCCTACACGATAGAATCTTTTGTTTTCACTTGCAACCTTTGCAGCTTCCAAGAATTTTTACTCCTTGTGGTTTGTCGAGACGCGCAGGGTTCAATAGTCTGCCACCAGGCCCTGGCCCAAGGTCGAGGATTCCCTCCTTTTCCTTCCCACTATTGTCCTGCATCCTGCAAAAGCCCTTCTCCTTACATTGCTGTGGCTGTCGTGACAAAGGGGACTGGCACCAGGCACACTCCTGCTGCCACGGTGACAGCTGCTGAGCACTCGCCAAGCTCTAATGACAATAGCATGACCTCAGATACTTTATTAAGAAAGAAAAACTTGAAAGGGAGGTACACTTGAAAGCAGACAATAACACCTCGTCTCAGCGCAATGCATTGTTTTTGCAAGCCCGGGATGGGAACAGTTTAATATAATCTTGGCCTATTCTCTCCCAGCCTCCCTCCCCATTTTACACACACATCCGCGTTGGACTCACGCTCACGACAGTAGCTGTGAATAGATGTTCCTGACTGTTGGACTCAATACGGGGCCAGGCATCAGGTGTGGAAAACTCCTTTTAATGCTGCTGTGACCCTTGCTAATTGGTTATTTCTCTAGGAGTCAGTTTCTCTGGCTGTAAAATGGGGGTAATGGTACTTTAGTCACTATGACAAAGCCTCCTGAGCTACACAGGTCTGGATGCTGAGGATGGAGAGAGAGGCTGCGAGCTGTGCTGCTGTCCTCTGGGGACATGGAAGTGGACTTTGGTGGGTCAGTGCCTGTGTTCAGCTGTGCCTGCAGGCCCCTGAACACAGCGGTCTGCAGCCGTGATGGTCCTGGAAGAAAACCTTCGCCTGGAGCCACACAGAAAGTTTGAGACTTAGTAAATAGGCTTGGCAGAAGGAGGAAGTAGAGCTGGTCAGAAAAATTCTGACTAAACAAGTTTTCGTTGGAATTTACCGATTCATCAACATCAAAGCACTTTGTGGAGAGGGTCCAATTTTGACAAAGTTGTTTCCAAACCCAGGCAGGGCTTGAAAACTGCCTGGCAGGCACATTTTAGAAACTCGGTTAGTTTTCTGATGATTTACATAGTTGGTTCCTTAGCAGTTCACCAACTGGCTCTTAAAGAACTGTGTCTTTCCAGGTGTAATGGGTCTCAATGGACTGTCTCCAAGTGAGGAACCCTGTGGTGGTTGGTGTCTATGACCCTGCCTTGGTCCATCAGGTAGAGCGCTGCAAGAGTTCATGCAGCTCATACACCCCAGGGCTCAGGGAGGCTGGCTCTGCAGAGTGCTATCAACTTTGATCAGAGTCTCCTTCTTAAGTAACGGAGAAATTGGCTGACCTAAGAGTTGCTGCTTTTAATTCTGGAACTTTTCCTTTGGATCTGGAAGCAAAATGTCTGAATTTCCTCTCTTTTATGCACATGCTCAAATAACTCCATTGACCTAAGTGGAATTACTACTCAGCTGAATTTGTGTAAATCAGAGAAGTTCAATGAATTGCTACATAACCTCTGAAACATAATGAAACCCACAAAAATACCTCGGTATTTCTCCTCTCCAGTTGGAGTAAACAATTCTTCTTTTGTTTCTTATGGATGATACTAGTGGTAAAACTTAAAAACAAAAGGAGAGGAAGAAGAGGAAGAAAAAAATACATGCTGGACCTGGTTCTTCTCAATGTGCAATCCCTCCTTTTTTATCCTTTGCAGCTGGATTTGTGTGTGTGAGCGTGTGTGTGTGCATGTGTGTGTGAGAGATGGACAGAGAGAGGAAGGGCTATTTCACATTTCCCATGCTATGTTTTGTTTAGAGTTGTGATAGCTTGATTCATTGTGCATAATCTACAAGCCTTTACAGGGCTTTTCTTGAGCTTCTCTTCATGGGAGGAAAAGTAGCCTTTTTTTTTTTTTTTTTTCCCCAAAAAGGATTTTTCCAGTGTCTAGTCTGAACATACGGTACTGGAGAAGCACAGAAATATGCCATTGCTTTCAGTCTTGCCCATGTCCAGATGTGTGTCCCAAGAAGTGCTAGCTTTGGGGAACATAAGACAAACTGAAAGGATCAGGATTGTACTGAAACAAACAGGATTCCACAGAAAGAAGCAGACCAATAAAAACTGTACAGAGACTTTTCCAGTGTCTAGTCTGAACATACGGTACTGGAGAAGCACAGAAATATGCCATTGCTTTCAGTCTTGCCCATGTCCAGATGTGTGTCCCAAGAAGTGCTAGCTTTGGGGAACATAAGACAAACTGAAAGGATCAGGATTGTACTGAAACAAACAGGATTCCACAGAAAGAAGCAGACCAATAAAAACTGTACAGAGAACATTTTCTTTCATAGTACCTTCTCTTATGCAATTGGGCTGATGTCCTGTACTTCACAGTACGCCTGTCTTTTACAGCAGACTTTTCCTTTTACATGTATGCTAGTATTCTTTTTTCAATTAGACACAAGATAATCTTTTAAGTAATGTGTTTATTTTAGCTTTGTTTTTCCCACTCCCCTCGGTCTGCTAGGATTTCTCTCCTATCTTTTTTATGTGCCAGTGACACCGGGTGTTATAAGGTCAGGATCAGAATTCATTGTGGGGGGCAACAGTGCTGTAAGGGCTTGACATGAGATCAGAAGTAATGTTGCAGTGAATTTTTTTTTTTTTAAAAGAGAGAAAAAAAAAAAAGTAGTGAGGCTTATGGTGCCGAAAGCTCTGGGTTTCCCATCCAGACACCATCTGTGAAGCACTTGGGGACAGTGTCTAATGTCTGAGTCATCATGTTTGGCAGTCATTTACCCAGTGGTCTGTTTCCCTGGGGGGAGTATTCATTGGGGGAGAAAAGGAATGGTAGAAACAAGGAAGATAAACTGCCCTTTAGCCCCATGATTTATATTTGGTCAGAGTACCCCTGTTCTATTTTCTTTTACTTGGAATGTATCTCGGACATGTTGTTTCAATATGAAACAATCAGCTGGGCTCTCAAAGGAATGTCCCCGGAGACTCAAAACAGCCTCCCAGTAGGGTAATATGTTCAGCAGAATTCTAAGATGTATTCTCCAACATCTGCAGTCTATTTGTGCCTCCAGAATATTTCCCATCAGCATTTGGGGAATCAAAAGGCGCTTTGAGAGATGGTCACCAATTCTCCACACTGCATGATAACTTGTAAAATGTTTACTTCTTTAAACTTCTACTGAGCTGGTGGTTTATTTGTTTCTTTCTTTTATTTTTTTTTTTGTTTTGTTTTAAAGAAACAACAGAAGGACATGGAAATACACTTTAAATTATTCTTTCATATGAATGAGTTCTGAATGTAGTAGTAACCTCCTGGGAAACAAGAAGACCTAGGAGTCATCATGGACAACACAGTGAATGTCTCTTCTGGGTATGTGACAGAAAAAAATGACTTATTAGGCTGCATGTTAGAAGTGGGTAGACAATTATATGGAGAGTATTAAATGTTGCATCTAAGATGCCATGTCCTCATTTTGATTATTGCATTTGGTTTTAGCAACCTCATCTAAAAAATGACAGGCACAGGACTAGAAAAAAAAACTCCAGGCAGGTAGTGAAAATATCAGAGAACTACAGACAACGTATTCCTTGTAGGAAGAAATTGAAAAGATTAGGATTATTTACTCAGGACAGTAAAAAGAGCAAGAGAACATATAACATGTCACACAAGAAATAATAGATAGCAGGCAGAAAGCCAACTTAAAACTCCTTTTCAACCTTCCTAGTGATATAGGAATTAGGAACATTCAGACACAAAAGGAAATAATAATTGACACAATGTACAATCCATCTGTGGGCATCGATTTTGCAGGATATCATTTGTAAACACAACAGAAAGTTGGCTGAAAGGCTGAGAAAAATCTCGGGCACAAATATTAAATTAAAATGTCATCCAGGTAAGATAAAAATAAATCCATCTAGCTTTATTCAGCATATAAAGGTAAGAAGAAAGATGAGCATATTACTGTGATGATGGGAGCAGAGGGGATTGTGTGTTCTTGAGGCAGAGGGTCTCTCGGTCACCTGTTGATATTCATGGGAAGCTGTCTATTTGCATGACACTGATTTCTACTTGATTTCAGTGGCTGGGAGCATTTAATAATTAAGAAATGGATTAAATTCCTTCCCATTGTTACTCTTCTTCATGAACAATTTCATAGCTGGTAATTGTAAGATTTCATATGGATAAGAAGAGGCATTTGTCCATGAAACAGTGACCGTGAGAAGTTACGGGCAGCTCTGCTCTAGCACTGCTCCTATCAGCTCTGTGTGGAGACAGACTATCAAACTCAGTGGACCAGAAATAGGTATATTTTGCCATTCTTCTATCACAAGGCAAGAGAAGCAGGCTGTGGCTTTGCATACGAAGCACGTGAGCTCACACCAAACAATAAAGAAAACATCTAAGGCTTTGATTTCATTCATCTTTTTTTTTTCTGAGATCCTTTTTCTGTTTCTGTTCTGTGAAAGCCAAATAAAAGCAACAAATAACAAAAAAAAAAAATCCCTAAACAAACAGTTGGGACTTTGACTTGCGAAACTGTATTTGCATGTTTGTTCTGAAGAGGTTCCCATAGCCCGGCTCTGACTTTTATCTGTCCCCACAGGATGTACTCCTACACTTTTTCTTCCAGGGTCCCATGCTTCCTGTGGGTGTTCCCACAGCTGCCAATTCAGACAGCTCGAGTCTGGAAGAGGCTTTGCACAATCCTGAAGATGCTATTCTCTCACTAAGTCAAGTGATTCCACACAAAAATATGGCAGATGTTTAGCATCAGGAATCAAAACAGCATTTTCGCACCACACAGCACATTCTTCTCTTCCATATACCTTTCATTTCCTCCCTACAGGATATGGAGCAATTTTCCTCCTTTGCTGCTGTTCATGTGAACTCAGGAATCTGTGAATTACACCAAGACTTTTGAATTCCCGTGTAATCTTCTCTGAGAGGTAAAGGGGCTTGGTTCACTGATGTCTCGTGCTTCATATTTTTCCTGCCTAAAAGACAAATATGGTGTTTGAAGAGAGGTAATAACACTGGATTACTTCTTATCCTTGATTTTCAACTTCTCCTGTGATTTTCAACACCGGAAAGACAAGAGCTTCTGAGTGCAATCTCTATGAAGAAAAGGGCAGTTTTCTTTCAGAATAAGTGCTATAACCATGGGCCAGAAATGTCAAAAAGGCTATTAAATGTTTCTGCAGAGGGGTCTGCAGGTCTCGGAGCTAAAGAAAGCCAGATTCACTGATGCTGAAGATGAATATTCCCAATGACGTGAATGGGTAGATTCAAACTGGGATTCCAGCCACCTGTGGCCTTGGATTATCCTGTGGCATTTTTTAAAGGTGATCTAGCATCCTTCTAGGTGGTCTGATTGAGCTCTGCATGTGGCCCTCATCACTAGATTTTCTGACTGCCTAGAGAAAAGCACGTCAGTGTTGTGCTGAGCCCAGCTCAAAGCATTTCCCACCTTGTCTCTGAAGTCCTTCAGTACTGCCCAGTGCACGTGTTGCTGCCATACTGTATTGGCTGCTGGAAAATGCCTAAGTACACTCCTGTAGTTCAGGGTGAAAAAAAAAACTTGGGAAAAGCTGTGCCTATCAGTCCTGATGCCAAGCGGCAAAGGAGGAATTCATTCATTTGCAGCCTGATTCCCTGTCACAGGGACCCTGGGTCTTCCACACATCTTGGGTTTAGCAATGTGACACACTGTGTTAAACCATTAGACATTAAAAAAAATGAACACATTGTGTAACAGAGGATAAAAGAACTGCATGGCACTCACATAAATTCTTTAAGCCACTGGTTAAATTACTTTCTTTGCCCCCATTCACTAAATTACTTCATCAAGAAATTACAAGCTCTTTCTCCTCTTGTGATGGATCTGAGACCAAAATAAATATGAGCTCCATTGCAAACTCATCAATGTGTGCAATGCTGTTACTAATCCTCATTTCTATTAAGAATCTACACTATACTGCCCGTGTTAGGCAAATCTTTAAAGGAAGCTATACCCATTTGGAAGCTGCCGAATTCATGCAGAATTGTCCTCTCTAGTTTTTAGTATAGTTTAAGGATAAGGATTATCTGAAAGCTTTTAACCTCAATATTGTTAACAATGTAGCATTTTCCCAGGAAAAAAAAATGCCTCCTTTCTCTGAAAACGTTCAGTTTTGGTTTAGAAGATCATCTGTAGACTATAGGATTTTAAAAGCTTTACAGAAATACTTGGTCTTTTGCCCATTTTTGAAAAGGGGGACATTTTCAGACAGCTATGCAAAATAAGCTCCGTTTACACCATACCCTTAACATAAACATATCAAGCACAAGCTTAGCAGCTGCATAGAAGTCAGCAGAGAGAGTGGAAAGGCTTTTGAACTCCTACTTCCAAACTGGACAGATCTGCAGTGTTAGTATTGGTGGTGGATGAGGGATACACAAGACCAAACATACTAAAGAGGTTTGTAGCACTGTCTTGTAGGGTTTCCCCTCCAACTTCTGGAGCTGGGCGAGAGGCGCTACACAAACCTGTATGGCAGATCCATACATGATGGGCACCTAAACAGCCTTTATGTTGCTTTAACCCTCCAGAGAAGAATCGATCCAGTTTTTATCAAGCAAACTATCAAAAGGGCAGCAATATTGCAGGAAGAAAAGTTTCTGTGCTTGGCCTGAATCTTGCAGAGATCCTTGCATATTTTACCAGACACTTGTTTCATTCCTTCAGGCTTCTCAGGAATGTCTCTAGCAGCAAGGCTGCAGGCAGTATGTCATATAGCGTGAGCATCCTGGAGGAGAACACAGGTTCTGTTCTGTTCTTCCTCCCAAAGGTCTCTTTTTCTCTTCCCACTTCCCAGGAAAGAAGTCTGTGAAAGCTGGGCTGAACTTTAAAACCTGAACTGCTAACCTCAAATCCCAACAGCAGCACCAGCACCCTGATTGAAAATTATGTTTTTAACACCTGACGTCCCATATAGACCAGAAAGTATGTGTGTTAAATTCTATATCATTAGTCTGTGCTCCTCCTGGTGTCTGGCTACTGCTGTTATTCTCTGTGGTGTTTCCACGTGTACACATGACTTCCAGACGTAGCTGCAAATTACTTCATTTGCATTGATTTCACTATGTAATCAGTGACTATCCAATGATCACTTTGCCATGATAGGACTGATCTCTAATAGATAGAAAGAGACTCTCATTCAAGAGAAGGTTACCAAGGAGTACAGAAATTCTGTGAAGTCCAGACTGTTCAGAAACACTTCAGAAATGCATTTCCTTCTGTAAGCTTTCCCAAGTTGACTGCATATTTTTTTTTCTGCTCAAGGTTAAAAGAAGGGCTAAGGGTCAGTGTTACACTTCATTCTATACATTTTTTTAGTCCATAAGATTTCTAAGAAAGTTTTCACACTTTTGAAAATCCAGTGCACTAGAGAGATAACAGGAGTTTGCTCTATTCACACACTGTGCTTCTGTATTTCAGATCCCTTATATGAGTTTGCTAGAGGTAGTAGGAGCCACAAAAGATGTTTCTCAGAAGCAGAGATTGTAGATGACCCCATGCTGAGGAGAGAGGATGCAAAGCACAAAGCTTCTCAGGTACCCACATGGTACCATGTGGAGTCTTGGCAGGTTTGACACTTCTGATTTGCAATATGGAAGGTGTATATTCCTGGAGTTTCCTGGCAAAATAAACATTGTATAGGAGATACTATTACAGACACAGTTCTGGACTCAGTAAAAATTAGGCGTGCATATTTCAAATCAGTTTTTCTTTCAGTACGGACTTTACAGGATGAGAAGAAATACAAACTATATTCTTGAATTGTCTTTATTCTCTACAGGATGATTTCTCAACAGTCAGTAGGCAACATGGCTTTCTCTTGCTGAAAGTGCAGCCATTTAAGTAAGTTGATTAATTGATTCAACTCTTCTGGACAGTCATCCATTTCAATATATATGGTGAAAAAATCATTCACATGCCATTCTACATTGGGGATTAGGATAAAAGTACCTTCAGTCTTTCTGGCATAAATACTGCAGCTGGACCTTTTCTGCCCTTCTCTAAAGAAAGTCTTTAACTTGTTGGCAAATAGTGGCACTTCAGCTAGTGTTCATGGTTCTTGCGAGTGGGTATGAGGAAGAGAAGAGAACTTTGTCTGGCCTAGACCATATAGCAGTTACAACAATGGCTAGTTTTAGTAGATAGTACTATTGTGAAAAGGTTCTTAGCAATAAACTCAGTTGGTTATTGGTCAACAGAAGTGCTCTACTGGCTGCTAATTACAACCCTATGTTGATTATTGCGCCAAGTACATGTTCTCAGTATTAGCCCAGAAGGCACTAGTTTTCAAAAGAGAAAAACTCTTTCAAAGTTTTCAAAGTTTTCAAAGTTTCAAGTTTTTCTCAAAAGAGAAAAACTCTCTGAATTTTTTCTTCCAGAAAATTCAGTTCTGAAACTGGTGCCTGAGACTAAACGCACCAGACAACAGCTTTAAAAAGCTGTGGTACCTCCTCTTCCTTCCTCATCATTTGGGTGTCTTTTTGTATAGGGAGCATTAGTGGGTATTGACCAACATACTTGGAAGAAAGTATGTCAGAGAATACAGACTCTATGAACTACTCTTTGAGTTTGATCTACGTGGGGATCAGCCATGAACTAGCAAGGCAATGGGGTCATACATTTTACAAGACAGGAAAAAAAGTAAATATTACTAAATAGCTATGATGCCATGGAAAGGGCAAGAGGTTATGAAAATGATTAGCTTGAGGGAAGAGTCATATATACAGAGGGATGGAAACACTTGGCTAGTAAGTGTGTGGCATTCCACGGCTGTGATATCAGAATTCCCAATACCAGCTGGCTTCCCTTTTCTGAGCGCTTCAGAAAATGCCTAAATTTCCCATAAATTAAAAAAAATAAAAAAGAAAAGATAACCCAATGGGAAGCAGAAAAATTTTTTGTTATAGAGAACAGCACTGCTGTTCATATGCATGGACACACCCCAGTCAGTGCAGATTAATATGGAAAGAAGATCCCTTTTTTTTTTTTTTTTTTTTGAGTGTTTGAATACATTTTTCTCTGGTATTTTGGCTGGACCAAATAAGAAGGCCTATGCTGCTTTCAGATGAAGGAATGCAACCTCCATGACTTCATTTCTGTCCTGTTTACTGCCAGCTATGAGTTTCACTGTGTATTTTTAATCACCAAATTCCTTAATACTCCATTTTAAGGAAAAGATCTTCTAGCTTTATTTAGTAGAGCTGCTCTGGCTGGGTGTGTGTCTGCTTGGATTAGTTGTGAGGCCTATTTTGTACAACATACACTGTAAAATATGCTGCTGTCTCTATCTGGTTTCTCCAAATCTTGATGTGCAACCCTGAGAGGAGACCTTGGACACTGCAATTCCCTTTGTGTCCCTTGTCTCTTCTGGGCTTCACTCCTCTTGTAGGAGCCTTGAGGAGAACTGCCCTACTTACTAGATACAAACAAGGGATTTTTCAAATTGTCCTTTTTTTTTTTTTTTTTTTTTTTGGCTATAGTATGCTTGTTTGAATGAATTTGCCTTGGATAGCATTATTGGCTAGTGAAGGGTCTATAGAAAGTGCACTACCTATTGTAAATCTTCCATATATGTGAAAAGGTTGTAGGTAGAGTAGCTTCAAAGAGGTAGCCTTTGATGTCCCAACTGTCATCATGTAAATTAATGCCTGTCCCCATTTAAGCTTGTACAGAGAGAAGCATCTGAAAATGTTAAAAATGTTTTTGAATTTAGTGGATTTATGTGAATGGGAAGTGATGCTCTGTTAGCGTGGATGGACATGCTGTGGCTCTGTTTACTGTCTAAGAAGAAGATGCTTCCCCTTACAGTCATTTGTCCTATTTAATTAATGCCACTTCTCAATATCCCGCTCACTCATTTTTGAATTTCTCAGGCATTAACCATTCCACCGCAATGCCAGTGAGCCTTGGCAAAAGAAAAAAAAAAAAACAAACCCAAACAATACAGTACCAATTTTACAAAGCTTTGTATCGGAAAGTCATCAGTACTGACCCTGCAGGCACCTGCTGCCTGGCACTGAGAACAGCGATCTAACCCCCCAGCCCCTGGGGCTTGTTGGGTCAGACAGCTGCAGCGAGAATTCCTCTTCAGGCAGTCCAGCAGCGCAGCCTGCCAAGGTTAATCTCCTGTGTGCTAACCTACAGGGCCTCTGCGTGTGAGAAACATGAAAGTGCGACCACTTTCCAATGAATGATCTAAGGAAAATTACATAAACGAAAATACAGCAGAGTCCGGTCATCTGTAGTTATAAATAACTTCTGTTGTTTGGTCAGCTGGAATCACACAAACATGCTATTGTGAGGACCTGCAAATGTATACGTACAGATTTTGAAATGGGAATAATGTAGAAAATGAAAGGAGTATTTAACCAGATAAATGCTTTGTTCCTGTCTTATTCTGGCAATCTATTAGATAGGCATAAAGACCTCTACTGCTATCAATATCTTGACCCTAGGACTTCAGGAGAGTCCCGTCTTTCCCAGTGGGAAGTGCTGCTTTGATTGACTGACTTCCTACAGCAAAGCATCACACCAGGACTTCTGCAAAAGGCAGGCACAGTTCTTCCCTTTCCTTTGGGGCAGGATTTGGATTACAGTAAGGGCAATGGGGTGGGGAAGAGTGAGAACTGCAGAAATCATCCTTACAGGAGAAAGAGGAAACTAAAAGAGCTTTGCTGCTCAGGTCAGCTTTTCTCTATGCTCCCCCCACCCTTCTTATGAACAATAAATCAGTTTGCTATCTCCTTTTCCTTCCTTCCCTTTCCCTCCCTGCACTGCTTGGTCTGGGAACAGGGGGAAGGGGGTTGTTTTTAGTAGTACCCACAGCATACAAAAGGGTGGAGGTCCTTTGTAGCCATGGCCTGGGAAGGGCTTGGAGGAGACTGCCTATAGCCACCAGCTTTCTAGTCTGGAAGGTATGGAATGAGGAGTATCTTTGAGATCCTGCAAAATGGAAGAGTAGTTAAGCAACCACTAGAAAGTCAGGGGAGGGAGTTAGGGCTGTGTAGTTGGGCCAAGCTGATAACTGGGTGGGGGAACTGCTAGCCCTGGTGATGGACTGGTCGGAGGTGCAGGCTCTACGGTAATGGCTCATCTAGATTGGGATCAGCTGTTCAGCTGGGGATGTCAGCTAATGCAATCGTTGCAAACATTGCAAGAGACTGCTCAAGACCTCTCAGATGTGCTGCAGCGTGTTATGCCATATGCTCTAATCAAACACCTCACCTTCACGCAGCCTTATGTGCCTAAAGGCAAAGAAGGCACTCCTCCTCTCTTCCTAAGAACTGAGAGAGACAGTGCTGGATGTGGCATAAAAGATAGCTGGGAAACTTAACAAGAACCTGAGGAGACATGAAGGTTGCCTTTTCGGAGAGAAGGGCAAGACAGAGAAAATAAACAGATCTGGCCCCAGGCAATTTCCATTTGTTCCTCTTCCCTTCTGCCTTGTGCAAATATCACTCTGCTCTTTTAATTTTTGGCCTTTCTGCCCTTGTCTTGCAGACCTGTGGTGTGGGAAGCTGAGAAGGCAGCCCAGAGGCACCAGAGCCAGAAGAGAAACAGGAGGAGGATGTGGAAATCATTGGAAATCCCTGGGTTCCAGAAAGTCAGCAGAGAACATGCCAGCACCCTTAAGCTAAGGAGGGACCTGGGAGAGGGTGCAGTTTGCATATTTGCAAGGAGAGAGGGAAGTGTGCATTAATAAGACAGTGTGAAGGTCTGTGAACTGCAGGAGAGGCATTCGAGGTGGGAACCACACCCTGTCTCTAATTCCCTCATCTAATCCTGCTGCAGCAGAAGCCCACACAGAAACTCTTCTGCAGCCGCCCTTACTGTCAGTCGGCTCCACGCTGCTTTTGGGCTCTGCAAATGGCCAGAATGCGAAGCATGGGTGGTTTCTGCATGCTATGTTTCAAGTGTCAGGTTAAAAAGCTTTGAAGTTGAAATCCTGTTTGTAAAATGAAATTTCCTCATCTTGCGGAGAACAAAGCAGCAAATTTGCTACCTGAAACAGCTCCTGTATTAGTTAAATTATCAAATGCAAATGGCTTATTGGAGTAATTCAGGAAAAAAACAAAGAACTTCTTAATAAACAGTCTATACATTTAAAAGATTTATATTCTGCTCCCTTGAGAAGAGTATACAAGAAATTCCCAGCTCTGCTGGCTGCCATGCAGCCTGATGGTTTTTGTCACACTTTGGCAGCGGTGGAGAGATGCTCTAGGCTGAGCAGAAAAGTTTTAGCTTGCTCTGCAGGGCACTTGGTTGCAGCACGGAAGCTTCTTCTCAGCCCAGGACTTCAAGAGGTTTTTTCATATGTCAGTTCAGCCAGTGCAGAGGGAGTGGAAATCACCCCCAGATGCCCCTTCCTGGAAAGTCCTCTGAAAGGGTGGACTTCCAAGCTTCAGAGTACTGCCAAAACATCCTACTTCTGCAAAGCCTTCCAGAAGAAATACATTGTAGGACTGTGCACAGTTCCTTGGGATACTCATCTGGGAAAAATTAGGATAATTTCTTTAACCAGGCATTTGTGGCTGGGGCAGGGAGAATCAGGGAGCCACATAACCCCTTCTTCACGTATTTATCTGCCTCTCCTTCATGACTGCGTAGGATGGGGGAATCCATCCTCTACTAATGTGCTGCTGTAGGCTTAGACAGAGCCCAGTGAACCATTCTGTTTGCCCTCAGGCTCCTTCCTTCAACTCACTTGAAAGCAAGCAACAGAGCCACTCTTCGCCTCCTGCATGGAAGCTGCTCAGCAGGAGAAACAGGGAAGGGGTAGCAGCTGCTTAGAGCTCTCCCTGTTTGCATCTGAGCTGCTCACAGGCTCTGAGGTGCAGGGAGGGGGAAAGGGTGATGGGAGGCAGCTGGGGAATGTGATGCCCTCTACATCCTTCCTGTAGTGACAAGCCTTATTCAAACACTTCAGTTTAAAAAGCTCAGAGTGCAGCTCCAGGAGAATGCTTTCAATTCATAATCAAATATGGGGCAATAGCAGATGGATAAAACAAACAAATGTGGGGGAGGATGAGGTACGTACTCAAACACTCTGGGGTGTATTCTGGGAAGAAGACACCCACTTTCTACATGCTATTTCTCATTCAAGGAAATCTATGGGCAGGTGAACTTCAGGACCTTCTTCACTGGGCTTAGAAAAGTCATTGCAGGAAGGAGCACCTTTTTTTTTTTTTTAATTTAATTTTTTTTTTTTAATGGAAGCAGTTCTCATGTCCTTGCATGCTTTGAAGCTCTTCCTATCCCTGCTGTATTAATCCTGTCTGCCTTACATGAGGAAACCAAGCAAGTAGCTTGGCTTTCTGACCAGTGCTAACACTACCCCGTCGCTTTGCCAGGAGATGCAGCCTGTGGAGTGGAGCCCTGGCACAGCAACCCCACTGTGCATTAGCGCTCTGCAGGCCTCCTCCCGATCGCTGCTCCGCGAGCTCTGCATGGGGCTGTTCTCTCTGCTTGTGCGCTGTGTTACCACCGTGCCTGCAGCCAACTCCATTGTTTTGCTGGTGATGATAATACATAGGTTTTTCCAGCAAAGAAAGCCTCCAGGCAAGCTGGGAGGCTTCTCAAAGCACATCACATTGGCTGCTAGACAAAGAGGAGAAAGCTTGAGGACTCTATAACGATTTATCGTCTTAATGCGCCTGGGTTTCTATTGCCCAGGACTGCACGTGAGATTTAAAACCTGCAAGACACAGGGATGTTGATAATGCACTAGCACTGAATGGAGAACCTGAGGAAGATTTTTAAGGTGAACTTTCTGAGTTCAATGTTGTTAATCAGTAGGGGGTTGTTGCACAGAGAGGAAGGATCTTTGCAGTCAGTAAGCCTGTGCAGTGAAGCACACAGCGATCAGTGAAGCACAGCATCGTCTTGAAAATCATGTTTTAACTTCATGGGGAAATAGTACACATTTTAATAGGAGAATTTCCCTTCTACTGTCTGTGTAATCAAAGATATCTGACCTTTAATTTGTTTTCAAATGTGATCAATTTCTGCCACCTGCCAGCCAGTCACAGATGCAACATCGTACCAGCAGTGAGGTAAAGGACAGAAAAAAGTGCAGTCAGTTTGAGGAAATGGTAATACAGATTTCAAATCAACAGCAGTAGTTTAATTCTAGAAACCACGACAAAATGCTTTTTATTTTTTCCCCTGAGTTCAGTCTTGGAGCCTTGTTTTGAAAGCAGAACATTTTCTTGGCATGCCTCTGCTGATTTCTTAAATGTGCCAGTGGAGGAAACATCATGCTTCTGTGTCTTCAGCTTCTTTGTAATATGATCCAGTTAAACAACTAAAGACATTAAAAATTCATTAGACCATTTCAATGTTGCAGTCAATGAGACCTGTTGTTTATCAAAGCATTTCCAGCCAAATAAAATGTGGTTTTTTTAAAAGCATATAGTTGAAGACATTTGTTCAGAGTGCTTTGTATGAAATTGATTTTATATTTATATGTAAATCATTTTTACACTTCTCTAATGCAACAGTAAGCAACGTTAGGTAACAGGGCAGATCCGTGAGAATACATCTTGGCTTCAACTGCCAAAGTTAGGTCAAACAGCACAGATGAATTACATCGTAGTACTGGGGCAGTACTCAGCAATAACATAAGTTAATTGCAAGTGCTTCATTATTATGTTCATTGTGAAGCATTTTTAGGGTATCTAGAGGTCCAAAAGTGCAAATACAGTGAGCCAAATTCTGCACTGATTTTCTACTGGTGTCTCAGAAAAAAAGAACTTGGGTGATCTATATAAACTACTATAGCAAAAATTCTTCTGATACGTACTTCTGATGCTACTAGAAACATAAGAACCTTTGGATAAGGTGAGATTTTATTGTCAAGGCAAATGTACCACAACAAAATAACATGTAAACGGAATCTTAGGGTCAAGTCTCATTTTGAGTACACTGTATTGTGTTCTATTTCTGGATTTCTGGAGCAGCAGCAGGTTAACCAGTATTTAATTCCTGTTCAAGGTGAATGGAATTTGACCCAAACAAGTGCTGAAATAGCTGACGCAGTTTCTCATCATCCAGAAACTTGCACAAGTTTAATTTCAGAAGCTACTATCATGGAAATAGCTCTGTAGCTGTTCAGTGTGATTTCAGGTATACCTCTCAGTGTGGTCACTGAGAATGCTGGCTGGGAATCTGAAGCTAACCACTACGATGTCCCAGTCCAATGCAAGTTGAGCCACTGCATTAGATCTCTATGACCTTCCACAGTAATCGAGATTGGAGGTGACAGAAAGCCTGACAATTGAGTTAAGCCTCATGTTGGTCAGGAAAAATCATATGAGGCTTGCTGTGATGCCTGTCAATCTAAATACAGTGAGGTCTGATATTTTATTTATTTGTTATTTTTCTAAAACTATTTGAAAGAGAAAGGGCATCTATACTTTGAATGCCAGGGACCCATTTGAATTTATGAGATTTCAGTATTTTAAGATTTAAATGAGGATTTAAAGTGTACGCTTATCTTATGATATGAAATCTGTGGTTAAACTTAGAACATAATGTTTCTCCAGATGTTTACATACATGAGCCAGACTGTCAAATGATTTGACACCCAGCTTGGGAGAAAACCTTGGTTGAAATCTTTCCTGAGCTGTGAATCTTTTAAAGGAGTGATCTTAAGTGTATATTATTTTTCAAGGGAAGTCTGAAAATACCTTTTAGTCTTACAAGGACATACTTTATACACACATATTAAATATGTCCTCTTAAACTTCCTAAGAAAGATGCATAAAGACAAACTGAGTACTACTTTCAATAGCATGATTTATCCCCAGCAGAACATGCTCAGTTTGCTACATTTTTTCTTGCATTCAGAAAGTTATTCTTGTCAAAAGTACAGAAGCTTCCAAAGCTTCCTTTTCTTATAAAGATGTGCCTGACCTTATCTTCTATAATAGGCTCTATTTTGGCTAACGCTCTATTTACATAGGAATGCAAGCATAATTAAATGCTGACAGCAAGAGGTCTATTTGGGTGGAATTTGAATGAATATCTTATAGCAATGTGGTTAACAAACCTTATAAAAATAAAAAAAGAGAAGCTGCGCCCTCACACACTGGGCAGTGTATAGAGGAGGGTTATAACGTCCTGGAGTGGAGGTATGTAAACAAAGAGGTGGCAGTGTTAGGTCTGTGGTGAGCTAGACTTGACAGCACCATAAACAGCATAAAGAAGTCTTCTAAACAAAATCTCCAGCTGATCAGTGGAGCCGACCCACCACGGGCCTTCAGAGCTGCTGAGAAGGTGAGGTGCATTTCTAGAGGATGCCTGTGTGCGCCCAGCGGTAGGGAAGGCAGGGAAGACGTGTTGAGAGGTAATGTTCAGTCATGGGGCTGCGACCAGGTGTGACCCCAGAAGGCAGGATGGACCTGGAAGCTGTACAGGGCTGGCAGATCAAAGGGCTGTTAGCAGCACTACGTCTTTCGCTGCCCCAAATGTCTGAAAAGGGAGAAGTGGCCCCGTTAAGAAGTTAATTTAGCAAAACATTAGGTTTTCTCTGTCCGGCAAAACCAGAGTGAGTGAAATCCTGACCTCACTAAAATCCATATGGATGCTACAGCTGATTGCAGATAGTGGTTATTAACTGCACATTACCTATCATTTTAGTTAAGTCTCTCTAGCCCAAGACTGATTGCAGATAGTGGCAAAATACTAGATTATTGACTGCACACTACCTGTCATTTTAGTTAAGTCTCTCTAGCCCAAGCTGTTTGTGTGCTTTTTGAAGGCACAGAAGGGATGGATAGCTCTCTGTCCATCTTTGTCCTTTTCTAAATTCTCCCCTTGTCTATTCTGTTGGAGTTAAAATTTGTGTTCTTGAAGCCACACATGCATGCTTAAGCGCAGCGCTGCATAAAGGAAGCCCTGATCTGTGCAGCGTTGTGTATTTTCCTGAGAAAGGAGAGTGGGCCCAGTTACCTTCTTTTTTTATGTCAGAGGCCATGAAAAGTAGCGCTAAGTGCTACGTGTGGAATGAACTGTCCTGAACACATGCAGCTGTTGTGTCTGATTGTGATGAGTGGTAGAAGAGCATGTCATATCTTCCCTTAAGAATGTGTTTATTGGTTGAAATGCTGTATCTGAACCTAGCATTTCATACGGGTAAGCTTAAATGGGGAATATATTTATAGAAAATACTTAAATAGGTGATTATTTTTGCTTTTGCTCTTGTTAATATACATATTCACTGTTGCCAATGTTTAAAATCTATCTATCTGTAAAAAGCTGGGCATCTAAATCCACATTTCAACTTACAAAGAAGTGGTCTCATTTTCCAAAGTACTTAGAGACTAAGAGACTTCTTGAACATGAGAAGTATGAGCATGGAGTGAGGTGTTGACATGATTGCATGCAGATAGATGTGATCTCCTCTGCTGCAAAAGGAGTTGTCCATATAGAAACCAGATCCATTCCAGACTATATTCCAAAACTGTGTAAGAGCACTGATGCAGTGCTGAGCTGAAGCTATTAAAACGTGATTTTTGTCTGCACAGATATCTTCATAGAAGTGTCTTCACATAATATCGAGGCCTACCTACACTGAGATACCTGCATTGGAGATTCTAGCTTTGTCTCACATATTTAAAAATATGAATCTCAGTCCTGAATTAAGTGTGGTGTTCAGAGAAGTAAAATGCAGGCAAGTGTCCCAAGCGCAGCTAAAACCTAATGATGTGCTGTGGCTCAGCAGCAATAGCTTCCTAGTGAGCGACACCTGGGTCAGCAACAGAAGATGTACAAACTGTTTTCAGAAAATTCTCATGGTGTGGTATTTAACACTTCTTTCTTTCTAGCTGCAGTTATACCTATTAAATATTTAGTGAAGTATTTAATAGCATATTTTATATCAGTGCCTTTACTTGGGTTATAGTGCAGTGGACTAAATTTAGGAGACTATACAAGCTCGTCCTGTCGTTGTAGTTGAGTGGTAGCAGTAATTTGTCACTGTTTCCATCGCAGGCCACATGATTAAGATCAGAGTCAAGAAGTCAACTGTGCAGATCTCAACCACTGGGACCATTGCTGTGCACTGAGATAACCAAAAAAGGTAGAGACTGAAAGAAGACAGTGTAATTTGAAATTAATCAAGATGTAACAACTCCCTTTTGTAGGCTGTGGTTGGGAATTCTCAGCTGAGCTGAGTGTGCCAATGGCTGAATCACAGTTGCTGGCCTGTTCGCTCTCTGACCTAACGCTCTGCTCTTCTCACAGCTGCCGAGCTGCTGATAAATCCTCTGCAGCCTAAATCCTTGGGTTGCCTGAGGTTAACGGAGCACTGACAGTTTGCGCCAGTTGAAGATCTGTCCCTGGGTGTCTGAACCCTATCGGGAGCGTTCTTTTCTGATGAGCAAGATGTTCGGGGGAACTGCAGGGACTGTGATCTGAGGATACTGGGGTTAAACGACAGCCAAGACCCAAACGCTAGTTCCTTTGGTAGCAGCTAACACATTTCCTGACTGCTGTGTTGTCCATGTAACTTGAAAAGAATTTTGAATGAGTCTGTGGCAGAATAAACTAGTTAATGAGATCATGGGAGAGGGCTTTTTTTTGCCTGATGACCAACCGTTGTCTTGTCTGGTGGTAATACACGCACGACAGCCACAAGTACTGAAATAGCTTATCATCGCCAACGTGTACTGAGTCCCAGGCGCTAGTTTCCATGGGCCAGCGAAGTGCAAAGGCCACACTGTAGTTCAGAGGAAGAATAGACAGGCTGAAAGGAAACCATTGTTTCTCCTTTCCCACTTCGGCTTTTGCAGTGTTTCTGAGAACATTTTAAGCTCTCTGTAGAGTATTTAATTTAATCCTTAGAGAGCAATAATAAAACTCTAGGAAAAAGTACGCAAAGGAAAAGATAAGATGTTTTCAGTCAGGATGGCTGTACTTGGTAGGAAGATCTGCTTCTGATTAACATGCCAAGAAAGTACTTAGGTTGAAAGAGAATTTTACTAGACACTTTTAAAGGAAACTGTTTAGAAAAATGTCATGTACTGACCTCTGAGAAAGATCTGCAGAATCAGTATTTCCTTCCAGTTCACTCTGAGGTTTCTACCTTTCTTCTCTGTCATGCACTCAACAGCAATAATAATAATAGCAATACTTTCGGTGCTGCAACACTCTCTACTTCAAAGCACTTCACAAACACTGGACGAGATTCAGTCCGGTCTTCTACAGACATAAACTTTGTGTGAAATCCTGGCTCTGTTATAGTCAATGGCAAATTTCCCGCTGACTTTAGCGGGGTTGTGATTTCACTCACTCCTTGTCAAAGAATTTGGGCAAAGCAAACCTTCTGAAAGAGGTGAATGTGATAGCTGAAAGGAGACAAAACCCTCTTCATTGCAGGGGAACACATAAATTCTCAAAATGGAGGACAGGCACATCCAGACTGTAGGGGAATGACAGAGGGAAGAAAGCCTAAGCTATTAATCTCCCAGTGTGCTTCCCTTTCCTGTTTCTTTTCTCCTAGGTCAAGCGTTAGGTTGATTCTCTGCTTTTGTTTTGCCCTCAAGTTTATAAACCTCTCATATTTATATAAATATCACTATGGAAAAATAGCTGCTTGACTCACTAGCTCGGTTGATGGGTTGATAACCTTAGTTTTCCAGTCCTTTCCCTTAGCATTGTCATTTGCAGTTGTTCCCATCAGAAGGGTAGGGGTTTATGCCCCTTTACACAGGGGCAGATCAGTCAGGAGTCAGACCCTTGCTTATTCACATAATCAAATGTGTTTTACTTTTTAACACTTAAAACACCGCAAATATCTTGAATATTTTTAGTCCTTTAATAACATCAGTGAGTGAATACAATTTTTAAAGTCTTTTTGGGCCAAAAAAGATGTTGTATATTTCACTGAAGCATATTTAGATTGCAAAATGTTAAGTGCTTATTTTGTGTGAATAAACACTGCTTTTAATGATTCACGATCCCAAAGAAATTGCTAACCATATACAGGGCTGAAGAGAAGGCATAGCACGGAATATCAAAACTGAACAATGAAGACGTTTTTAAGAAATAAAAGGCTTTAAAAATGAGTTGAAACATGAAGCGATGTCAGCCAAGCTATATTCACTCCTGATCAGGGCTCTGTACCTGAAATCCTGATTTGAGGTAGAACTTGTATCATGTTGCCGTTTGCTTTTGACTGCTCCAACTGAACCTTTCTACCCTCCTGGGTATATAAGCCCCATCTGTCCAACAGTGTTGGTTACCTGAGCTGCTCTCTTTTTCAGCTTCCAGTTGGTACCTCCTGAACATGCCAAAGAGCAGTCCTGACATCTTGTGCTTGTTTTTTTTCTGCTCTTCCATATGTGTATCTTATTACATGGAAGTTATGCTGAGAGGTAGTTTGCCATGTAAAAATGTGATGAAAACTGAAGGAGGACTTCAGGTTTTGGCCGCAGTTCTTCTATCCTTTTCCTATGTATAAGGCTTTATGGCACAGCCAGAAAGGAATGTGGAAACAGCTGAAAAGTAAGCTGCTCTTCTCCTCCTTAGGTCTAAATTCATCATTTCTCTGCGTATTTTGGAAAAGCTGCTTTCCAAATTTGAGCTTCACAGACGTTACTGTGGCCTTGTATTTGCCTTCTGTGCCTCATCGCTAGGAGCAGCTGAACTAGTTTAAATTCTCAACAGCAATGAGAAATTCACCAGAGACAATAAATCATAGACATCATGAACTTCTGACTAGTGTGAAGTCATTCAGAAATATTCTTCCCAGCAGATCTCTGCAGTCTGTGGTATTCCCATCAGGTGATTAATCCTCTGTCAGGGTGCAAAATGTATTGTAATACAGAAAGAGAAGGAAATACAGCAGATAAGGAATACAACATTGCTTAGGTTTCCAAAGTTTTTGGGCGATAGAAGTAGATTGCAATTAGTTGCAAAATCTTGCATTGCATGCCTTTTAAATGTTCTAAATTATGACTGAGGTGATAAAATACTCTGGAGTATAGATGTAGGAACACATGTAGGTGTCTATAAGGTGTAAACAATAAAAATTAAAACCACTGCATAGCTTTCCTGACTGGCTTAAAATATGTATTTTTAGATCTAAGCTTTTCCAGGTTTGGTGGTGAGTGTTGGTTTTGTTTGTTTGTTTGTTTTTGTTTGTTTGTGTTTTTTTTCTTTTTTTCTTTTTTTCTTTTTTTTTTTTTTTTTTCCCCCAGCCTGGGAAAAGTGTTCCTGTTGTGTAAGAGGCAGGTATACTTTTTGAAATTGTCTGTAACAGTGATTACTGTCACTGTTGCACTCTGAGCTTGCTTGCTCTCATAGGAAAACTTGGCAGCATTGGGCATTACCAGATGCCAAAATGTTATGAGTTTATGGGTAAAAGTAGAGAGAAGCACAGGTGTATAAACCCAGGAGAAGAGAAGAGCTCAATGACCAAGAATTATGAATAAATACAAGAAAGAAGAGTGATGTTGGGGTTAAAGCTGCAGTTTTTCTATTGCAGAGCTTGAATAGATTTTGACTAAAATCAGGAATCTAAAAGAAAAGTGTGGATCACCTTAAACATCTCCCTTAAACTAGCACTGTCTGAACGGGCAGGGGGGAATGATGTTGAGAGCTGCTGGTCAAGATGCTGATCGAAATACTGTGCACCTCAAAGAAGCAAGGAACGGAAGGTGACCAGCTTCTGGCTTCATTCCTTATCACTTCTCAAGTGGTTAAAAGGAAGAGAGTGCCATGCAATCAGAGCTGAAATTTAATCAAAGGCATTGAACAGATTGGGTGGCACTCATTTACACCTGTAAATGGTGGATTTGGTCCATGAAGTCTAACTGTACGCTGGTGGAACTGAGCTTGGTGTCCAATGCATGGTCACGGCGTCTGGCAGCAGTGGTGGGCGAGCTGCTATCAGGAAACGGGGCATGTGTTCCTCTCCTCAGATCTGTATGCTAAGTGCTAGGCTTGGCCTGACAGATGTTACAGTGCCTCTGAGTAAGCAGAGAAATTATATACAAAAGTTTCCTATTACGTCTGGAATAAACAATTTCTTAACTTTTGTGTATGCTTGTCTTTCAGCAAGGCACAGTGTCTCACTCTGTAATACCACTGATTGATGGCCAGAGTGCTATGGATCCCAGCTCTTCTGGGATCCCACGAGAAACTCCTTTTCATACTACTACACTGACGTCTCAAAAAAAGTTTAAGTGCTGCATAAATGTAAATTAATTCAGCCAAACAGTGTTTCTGTGATGTGGGACAATCTGTGATGCCTAGCTGACACCACTTACTTGACTTGCTTAATATTACAAACTGAATCAATGATGCAGATAAGAACCAAACCAGGATCTGTATTTCTGTCCTCCTTGTTTTGTACAGTAAATGCAGACAAGGCAAACTTCCAGTACTCAACAGAACAAGTGGCTGGATTGTGGCTAGTGCACCTTTTCATAATAGTGCAAAAGCAATTCATTTTATGAATTCCTCCTACCCCTTCAAAAACTAGTTTTAATGAGGGGGAAATGCTCTAAGAACTTGCTCTTTTAAATGTAGCACAGATCCTTTTCTATTCTTATTTGTTTTTTTCCACAACAGTGGGCGGCTTTATTTAACATTCAGAATCCGGATTCTGACTTAGGTGGCTAGGCTAGCTGACTAGTCTTTAGGTTTGGTTCCCTCTGGAGTCAACAGGCAGGTGTGTACCTAGGAGGTTCTTCCAGAGGATGTTTCAGAGAAGTCAGGTGCTCAGATTTGAGCTGACGACTGCCTAAAGCCTTGACAAACTCTTGTTCCCTGATTGCAATAAGTGGAGCTGGGATTAATATGACAATACAGTATAAAAGGAGTGAAATATATACGATGGAGAAAAGACTGAGAGGTGATTATCCCTGTGACATACTTGTATATCTATGAGGGCTCAAAGCAGTAGGAATAAATGTATAGTGGAGATATCTACGTTACGGGCAACTGTCTGGTTTAATACCCTGCACTGAGGGTATTGATAAAGTATAGTTTAGTTTTTGAGGGCTGATTAATATTGCCAACTTTGCATTAATAGTGGGGCAACCTGTTGGCATTCGCCCCCCTTGCCCCCGACTTATATAAAAACTGCTGCCAGACAGTAAATTTGCCAGTCAGGGAGGCTCAATGCGTGTGAACATTATCTGAGGTATCTTGAATATCTTTTCTAAAGACAAGACAATGACATTTCTCTGTACAAGTTCAAACATGA
>NW_010146436.1:29111-41973 GCF_000699245.1 Pterocles gutturalis
GTTGCAAAGAACTGTCAAATTGAATAACAGGTACAGTGAAAGCACTTCTTTCCCAAACTATTCAAATGAGCATCACCTTAAATAAACAGAACCTGGCTAAGGGTTACATGAAAGATTTGTCATAGCAAGAAGTAATATTTGAATGATAATATCTCTTAATTTATTCATTATTTAAAGTTACTCTTTTACATAGACCTAGATGAGTCTTTCCCAGGTAACCCCCGAGATAAAGTTATCAGGCTCTGGCTCTCATCTTCATGGCATCCTACTGTAAATAATGCCTTTGCACGTGGTATCTCCTACCAGTGGTGATTGCAGTAACTCTTTGGCTCCCAGCAGAAGTAGTTGGGGGTGTGGTAAAGCCAGGATGCAGAGAACATGATTCATACAAAAAACCTCAGACCTTGGACTGGTTGTAAGGGATTCCCACGTTTATTATGTGGGAAAGTGTTGAACGTATTGTATAAATTATACAATGGAGCTGAAAGATTGGGATTTCCCTGTGTTAGTCAGCTGGTTACTACACAGGATTTAGACCGACCATCATTCGAAGAAAATGAAAATCTTTCTTATTATAGACAGCAAGACATAATTCAGAATACTTTTTAATTAAGAGAATCCCAGAGAAATTAGAAAGTGATGAAGAAATTGGTGCAACAATGCTTTTGCAAATAACCACAACTACAATTAAATGGCTTGATACTTTCTTTGCTTGAAAGCAGGGTCTCTCTAGCAATTCAGTTTTATTGACAGAAGGCATGACTTTTTCTAGTGATATTTAGGGCATTTACCTTGTCTGGGTGAGGCTACTTTAGTCATCTGTTAAGGTGCAGTTTGGAGGAACACAGATTCCTCATACTACTGATGTAAAGAAAGCAGGCATGATTCAGAGCAGCCGAGCTAAATGCCTAAAGGAGTTTGAAGGAGATGCTGTGAATGCCACCTGTGTTTCTACTCTGAACCTCATTTTTCAGTAATTTGTAGTTTTACTGTAAAATTTCTCTTGGAGCTCAAACTTTGCACACATGAAGTGAAAGAGACTTGTAACAGCCACCAATTTGTAACAGCTGAGGATCTGGCCCAGGATCTGTAATTTTGTTTTTAATAGCTATTTGGAAGAGACTCTTTTACAACTTGTTCTAATGTGTACATTCCCAGTAGACTGCTCAGGTAATTACTTGGGCTACAGTTCAAATATTCCACAGTTTGAAATATACTTGCAGAAAAATCTATTTTTCTGTGTACAGAGGGTATAGAACAGTCACTTCTTTGGCATGTGTAGCTATTCCTTTGCAAACAAATACAAGGTTTTAGGTGTACAAATGAGTGAATATGCAAATATTTTCAGTGTGTATTTAGGGATGTATTTTAAAATTCATACCTTTACACAGCAAAAATTGAATACGTGGCAACACACTAGATTATACAGATTATAAAATGAAGAAGTGATCATGAAAAAGAAGTATAACATTGGGGAAAGGCCTTATATGCCATCTTGAGTGCTGCTGACTTTCTCATTGACATTATAAAAGATAATATTTTTCTACCTGTGACTTTCTCTTATGTTTGCAGGTCAGCAGGGGTTAAATTCCTATGCTATATTTATCTGTATATTTATATTATATATCTCCATGATTAATAAGAATTAAAGATCTCTGAGCCACAACAAATTAAAGTGATATTTTCAACAAGTTGTTCAGGGATGATAATTGGGTGCTTTAAATCTCCTCCCTGCATAAATGTGAAATTATTCTGAACTGGGCACAGTGGATGCATAGGATAGCTTCATAAGTTAATTTTCCCAGGTTAGCGTCTTGACAAACTGCCTCTGTTTGTATTGTGAAATGTATTTGCTGGGTGTATTTCTCAGCCCTGCTCCTGATTTCCCATGGAACCCTGCCCTTTATATTAGAGGTGAATAATTAGATCACTGGGTTTAATGTTCTTACACAGCTTGCCAAGGTTTGGTATGCTATCACTTGCTAGAAGGTGTTCTTGGTCACCCTAATGATTCTAAGGCAGGACCAAGTCGTTATTTTCCCTTGGGAATCAACCTCAGGGTGGCATCACTCAGTCAATGCATGACTTTTCTTTCAGGGTTTAACAAGCCTCACCAAAGACTAAATGGTGTATTGTAAAACCAGACCTGCAAAGTCTCACACACCTAACAAATGAGTCCCACTCCTTTTTGCTTAAGGAAAAATTAAAACAAAGCAAGTGAAAAAAAAAAAAAAGTTCTCGCCTAAAGGGATTTTTCAGTGCTATGAGGAAAAAAATCAAGTCAAACAAATCATCTTTCTCATACCTAGAGACGCAGTGACATTATCTTTTGCATGACACCATAGCTGTGCTTTGGTGCTAGTGATTAAATGGAGTTTAGCAGGCTAAGCCCTGTCTGAGAAGTTCTGTGTTTAAGAGAAAGGACTTCGTGCAGGATGGGTTATTTGGCTTCCTAGCAGTTTCAAAAAACTGAATAAAAAGGGGTCAGACAAGATTTTGAGGAAGATTTTTTTACTATATGAGAAGTAACTTCAAGAGAATTTAAAAGTAAAGTTTTTCTTTAATCCAGGCATCAAAATGCTTCACACTGAAATATTAAGATGCTTAAATGGTTAAATAGTATTGATATTCAAAACACTTTAGAATATTCTTATTTTCCTCTAGACAAAATAACTGGGAAAAATGGCCACACGTTACATGGCATATTTCAACACCTCTATTCTGAAAAGGGACTGTAGCTGCAAATTTTGTCTAGCTTCAGTCAGGATGACCTGAATTCAATACTGTCTCAGAAGGCAAGTTGGGAATAGATGTTTTGTACATTTTGTGCTTTTACACGCTATAGGGCACATATGAGTGCCCTAGAGAGAAGATTAAACTGGCACTAAGGAAATTCACTGTGGTATCAGGAGGATCTTTGGAGCAAATGGCTGCTGCAAGTTACAATATCAGTGCTTTGTCTTTATTCCACCTGCACATCCATTTAACCTAAATATACTATAATGAGTATCCTCCTAACCTGAAATATTTAACCTCTAAGAACCCTTTGTAGGTGTAGCATTAACTTTTCATTTCACACACATAAACTTTTTTTTTTTTTTTTTTTTCTTCTCTCTCTCTAATTGGGTCACCCCCTCTCCTCCCATACCCCCACAACCTGCATGGGGGCATCCACTTTTAAATAATAAGACACATAATTAGCCATTAATACACTGCAGGTTAATGAGTAGGTATAGTCTTATTAACCTAATGGAAGTTACAGGTGTAACTTGTAAGCAGCCCTAGGCTGCCAAAGAGTGCAAATGCTATCTTTAAATGAAAGTTAAATGAACATGATTCATATCTAATTTTTCTTCATGTAACTTGGCATTCTAGAAAGTTTTATGATTTTGGCTGAGATGATTAGCTGCTGCAAGCAAAAGGCTAGGAGCTTTGTCCTGTCTGAAATTTCTAGCAAAATTGATGCTGTTGATCCTATGAGACTTTTCCTATGAGACCCACAGACAGTGTGTTTTACTTCAAATATTGTAATTTTTTTTTGTTTTCTAGTAATTCAATTGGAAAATAAAATTTGGAAAAATATCTATAAATTTTAAATTCAAGATCATGAGGAAAATTCTTGCTGTGTTTTAGTGCACTAGCAAATAAAGATGAATGTGACTTTCTGTGAAATGTGTACGGTTGTTGCTATCATCATACATATTGTTTATAGTATTGTACTTACAAGGTCCCCCTTGATCTCAGCGACCACTTGTCTGTAGTCCAGTTTGGTTTGGAGCCAGCACTTTATCTGGCTTTATGATGCAATTATTTACATTCACAAATATGAGTGTTAATGAAAAACTGTTCATTTGTAATTGCAATTAACTAGTGAGCTTCAAAATGAGACTGACCTCAGACACAAATGCTACACATACAAGGTGCTTATTCTTCATATTTAAGGCATATTTTTTTTTTACAGGTAACTTTTCATGCTTGCTTTAAAAAAACCCCTCTTTTCAGTTCCTTGAGTAATTTGACTGCATTTATTGACCAGAATATTTCCCTGTGACAGCCAAAAGCACAGTATGTTTAAATGTTCATTAACTTCCATTAATTAATTAAATAATTGTCATTAACATATTATTGAGTGAGGGGTTTGCATTATATTACAAAAGGATCCTTAGCCCTGTATTTCTTAGAATGCCTCAGAGCTTCATTATTATTAACATTAAATGCTACTTCATTGGCAGTTATAATTTTTATCACGAAAATGCTGTGCATTTACCAGATTTTTCAACAGCATCTTACTTTTTTGAAGCAGCAGTGCATAATGTAGCATGCTAGACCTTTGATGTTCTCTGGAAAATGAACAGTGACTGGAGGGCAACTCCATGTAGCTATGGGTTACTCAGGTCTCGTGGGAGAAAAGTTCAATCCTATTCTGTCTGCTACCAGCTGGGAACCTGTTACTTCCCTCTGTCTGCCTTCTCAGAGTGTTTCACCTGCCCCCTTGCCAATCCTGTCTCTTCAGAGAGGCCGGGGAGCAGCAGATAGGTGGTGGAGCGGTGCAGCAGCAAGTGGAGCTGGAGGTTTGCTGGCAGGGCTCTCCAAATCGCTCTAAGCACTGAAGCTGGCAAGGGGTGAGGGTGAAGCAGGTGAAAGGGTGTAGTCACTTAAAAAAAGAGAAAAGACGGGTGGAGAACAGGAGTGGGAAAAGGGGTGAAGACAATTAATTTATCAGGGATGGTTAGACAGATGGTATTCACAGGTATATTCTTCTGCCTTCAAGCTTTATTGCTTAATGATAAAGATACCTATCCTTGGTTTCCTTAGAGCTGTCTGACAATCCCAGCTAAAGATCGCCAGAGATTCTGTTCAGTCAGTGACTGCTAGGAGTGGCTCCTCTTTCTCAAACCTCCTTTGCTATGTATTTTGGTTTGTGTCTAGGCACAACGAAGTGACATGGCATTTTTCTGTCCCTATCACTGATTTTTTTTGCAAATGTACATGTAAACCTATCGCCTAGTGTAGTATATAATTGGTATACCTATTTCATGACTAAAGAAGCAAAAGAGTTAAAAGCTGTATTTCCAAATGTGACCTCAGTATCTGAAGATAAATCTTTCCAGTCAAATTCAGGACACATGGAGAGCTCTCAGGTACAATGATGTCAATGGGTGTTTCCAGTGAATACAGGAATATAAGATTGGAGGAGAGACTTCTAGGGCAAGTCATCCGCTGTCACAGGCAAGCACACCACAGAGCATTTTAATGAACAAATCTAGCTCCACCTAAAAGTTATGTTTTTGCTTTTTTCTACCAAAAGATTCCTCCTTTAATGTTTAGAAGCATTCCTATAATTCTCGCATCATATTGACTTCAGAGGCATCTTTGCTTTTTTCCTAGGTTATCATCTTCAGAGGGGGTGTGCACCTGCAGCTTTCACTGATGACATTTTCAATGGGCTTGTTCCCAAAACTGACAAAACCAAAAGCAAATTCCCCCCCATGTTCATTATCAATAGTTTGAATTAAAAAGTATTCAGGTCAGGAATGAACCCATGTTAGAAACTGTATTGTATTACTGATCTCTCCTATGCCTTGATATAGATTCAACATCCTTAAGATCATAGGCTTAAACTTGAGAGGCATCATGCATATGTAATTCTGACCAGTAAGAACCTATGCTGTTGACATTATCATTCAGTAAAATGTGCTGAGTCGAGGGAGATGAATGCATTGTGCAATACATGAGAATTATCTCTTACTAATTAATCCCTCTTTGTTTGTAGTCTCATGAGAAATATTTTTTCAGGTATGGCTGGAAGGAGCATATGGGTGCATCCTGAAAGCTGCCTTAGTATTTTATCTAGTCTTTTTTTTTTAAATTACTTTTTAACTTTTTTTATTTGAGGCCTTAAACCAAATTTTCCAGGTACATTTTTTTTACAGTAATCTTATATCATTTTAACCTAAAACCTAGGCGAATATTAAACAGAAATCCCCTTCTAGCTAAAAACAGGGCTAATTAACTTCCACAGTTAGAAGCCTAGTTCGCCTCCCTGGGGTTTCTTCCTCCATGGATGCAGTGAGCACTGGTTGTACAGTCTCAGCAAATTCATGTACTGCCTCAGGTTCAGCTCAGACTTCTAACTTTATTTATTTAACTGGGTTTGTTTTTTAATATTAACAGCTGTAAAAATGACCCATTATTGGGTTTGCATCATTAATAACTTGATAGAGGTAAGTAATTTCCATGCATTAGTGTTTTCAAGAGTCAGATCTCTGCAACCATTAAACTCAGCTAGAACCATCAGGACAGAATACCCATTAATTTTTCTCAATTAAAAGGCTTGATTCTCATTTTTCTTGAGCATCATTTGCATATTCTTAAACAAGTTATAAAGGAAAATCAAATCTTTAGTCCATTGTACTCCTGCTTTATTACTACTACAATAATAAAGATTAGATTTAAAATTTATTCTTGTCTGCAAGCGTCAGTCAAAAACAACTTGATCAACACTCCCTTTCTACAACTTTTCTTAACTGTCATATTTTTCTTCTTTTTTAACCTAGCTATGTCTTTGATAAATGATATGCTACAAGAGACATACAGGACTGTCTCTAAAAGCCATCTAACTGTATTTCCTGCTCAGAGGTTTTTCTCTGAAAAGTTTCCTCAAAGTTAGGATTTGGTGTAGCAAGTTCCTTCTTATCTGATGGGACCTGAGTGTTCTCAGTCCTTTCCTGGAGACAGGCAGCCCTTCAACGAGCTGGTCTGCAAGCAGAAAATCTGTCTCAGGACCTGTTACGTGATCACCAATATGAGCATTGCTTAGTTTTATTTTCTTGTCAAATGACCCAGCGAAAGTTAGCTGTAGTTTTCCCACTAATTACTACCTTTCTTGTCAGTCTTTATCAGATTTCATTGTAGATACAAGAGAGTACAGTGTCAAACAGCTGACTTTTTTTTTTTTAATTAGCAAAATTGACAGTGGTTAGGTGAGATGGAACTGATTAATAAAAAGAACTCTGCAAGAGATAATTTAGTTAAGAGCACAACAATTAAAATGTATTAAAACACATTTTCAGTGGTTATAGATCTGCTTTTCTCTGAGACTGTCAAAGTTGTTAATCTGAGAGTCTTTAAACATCTCTGTGAGATATTAATTCATTTTTACTACCATGATTACTGAAAGGGAAGCCAAGGTAGAGAGAAGCTAAGCCTCCGATTTTCAAAATGGCCTCTAATTTTGATTCACACAATTTCAGCTCACTAGCTTCAGACATATAAAGCTTGATTATCAGTACTACTGAAGAAAGCCTCCCTAAATATGGGAAAGAAGAGAGGAAATTACAGAGCTTTGCAACATACTTTTTTTTTCTGTTCATTGCTGCAAAAAATAAATCATTAAAATTGGCATGTGAAGTCCCATTTCTACTCTTTCCATCTCTCCAATAGTATCAAAGTCAAATTTTAAAATATTAAGACTAGGATAGTATGTTCAGTCTCCGTAGCTGTTAAATTTTTCTGATGGATATTTCTCACAATATTTTGGCAAACTTGGATATAGGCTCTTTTTTTTTTTTTTTGTGTGTGTGTAATGTGTATAGTGTTTTTGGGAACATTAGTAGTTTCTCTCTGAACAATAGGAAGACTGTGTCTTAGAAAACTCTGGAAAGGATTTAGAGGTCAAAGAAGACAAGTCACTCAACATGAGTTCCCAGTGAGATGTTCTGGGAAAAGACTGATGTGGTCCTTTGATATATAAGAAGGGGAGTTGTGAGTAGCATAAGGAGGTGTTTTTACCTCTATCTGACACTGGGGAGATTAACACTGAAAATGCTGCATACTGTTCCTGTCTCTTAGCAATGTTGTTGTAACTATGGTGGTCTAAGGATATAAGGAAAATTTGTAGGAAGGGGTGCATTTTTTTTTTTAATTGGACCAGCTAACATACTTGGAAAAATATGGGAAAACTATTGGACATATGGGCCCTTCTTCACATCACGATACCTGCATTAGGAAAAACTGGTGATAATACAGAAGAGAAATAAAAATTATTCCAACCTGGGAAAAAAATACAATAGGGTAAGAAAGAGAAGTAACTCGAGGTGTTTATCGTATTAAAAAGGATACTGAATGCATTAATGCCTTCAGTACAAAGCAAATTCTGGGTGCTAGTGGGCACTCTGATTCAGAGACAAGAGCCATACTGAGGAGGAAAAGAAAGACATACCAAGGAAGAGAGCAACAAATGGAAATAATTAAGAAATAAGGCACAATTATTTAGAGAAAAAAAGATGCAAAAAAAGCATGCTGTGTGTATGTGTGCGTGCATGTAGATATAAAGGTGCCTCCAATAACTTTTGAACTTGTTTCTCTTTAGCCACTCTTGGTGGGGGGGGGAAGGTTTGAAAAGCAGTTTTGTTTCTACAGGTTTCACGAAAAGTATGTGGTCAAGAATAGGTGAAACATCTCTTAGAAGAATCCTGACAGAGACCTATAATGGTCTGAAGTACTGTCAGGGCTATAATGTGAGTTGTCACATTAGTAAGATATAGAGGATCCACAAGGAGCAGAAGCCAAGACCTTCAAAATGTTCTGTATATGGGAAGAAACTTTAATCAGAGCTCACAGCTTGTTAGGCATCAAAGTCAATCAACCATGAAACCTAAATCCATAGGGGACTAAGCTTTATTAGTCCCAAGCCTACATTAGTTGTGTAATACTTAGGGTGATTAGCTGTTGGGATAAACTTCCAAGGGAGAAGTGGGTTTGCCATCTTTTGAAGTCTTTGGATGTCTTTTTTGGAAGACAGTGAAACACAAGTAATTGGGTTAACAACAGGAGTGAATGCAATTGCATGGCCTTTATAATAGAGAAGGGGAGGCCGGATGATCTAATGATTTCTTCTGGCCATAAAAATCTATGAATCCATGAATTATAAATGCAAAGAGCCTCAGACGAGCCTTGTGAGGAATTGGCACGATCTGATGTAGCTAATTAACTGTATAGCTACTGCCAAACGTTTGTGTACGTCCAGGTGAAAGCACCCTGGCTTGGCTGCTGCGTTACCGTGCTCTGCTCTAACATCTTTAATTGTTGTCAGTGGAATGTTAATAGATGGCGGCAGCACAACAGGGGTGAGGATGGACAACTGGGAAAAGTTTAAGATAATGTCATCAGAACTGAGTGCTGTCACAGTATAATGGTCTCCTGCTGGTACCTAAATGCAGAGGAACTCACGGAAAATTAAACATCAAGGCATGTTCATTTGCGAAGCTGGAGATACGGATCCTATGGCAATCTCTTGTTACAATGGACTTATTTCTGCTTTACTAAATGGATGTGGAAGCAGTGTACCAATATTTGCAGGTTTTTTCCCTACCTGGCCAGAAGCCAGATGTACTTTATTGTGTACTTCATTTAGAAAATAGCTTATTAAGATGCAATATCTCAGTCAGTTTGGGTTGTAGGTCCTTACATAAGGCACACTGCATTGCAGGCACAGGTATTGTGCCAAATGTCTAATGAAAATAAACCTGGAGTTTCTCTGTAGACTTTAAAGGAAGTAAGACAAGGTTCTGAATTTCCTCTTCTGCATAGAAAAGACATAGTACTTTATTGTAAGAATTCATTAGGAAATGCTAAAATAATAGAGAGAAAGGTGACATTTGTATTTATTCATATGACTCCAGCGACTAGTACTTCAAGAAAAATACTTATTATTGTTAAGAGCTGAGCACAGGACAACCATAAGAGTTGGCAAGGCAGCTTCACAATTAACAATGCATGACAGGTCTCATAACTAGCAACAGCTACTTGTTATTCTTTTGCTAGCCATGAAACCCTGTTACATTCGGATTTGGTTTTCATAAATATCTAAGCTTGTGGGTATCTGGATCTAGGATTCTGGCTTGGAATCAATTATAATTTGGATGTTATCTGACTAGCTGAAGCCATCTTAATCTGTATCACCTAATAGAGGGCACCCACCTAGCATAAATACTGCTGTGTGACTGCTGGCATTTCAGTAAGGCATTTTTAATCCCTAAATATTTTTCAAGACTTGCCTATTCTTATCCTTTAATAGGTTCACTTTAAGCCAGCAATTTCACCAAACTTTTTGAAGAGGTTTTCTGATGAAAACATGTTTCTCTTTTGATAGATTTTTTTACTTCCTTTTAATCAACGATGAATAATTTAGCAAAGTTGTCACATGTATGGTCACCTCTCAGAGGTAATACAGGATTAATTTCTCTGATGAATACATCTTTCCATAAATTTTAGGAGATTTGATAAAATTGGTGAGAATGCTAAATTGGTGAGAGTATAACTGTATGCTTTCAGATTTTCCAGGTGTTGTTGTTGTTGTTGTTGGGGTTTTTTTTCCCCCCCACTGGGTTTCCTGACATTATGTAATGGTGGATGTGGAAAAGTTTGATGGAACAGTAGTCTTTCAGTGTGACACATCACATGTAATCTTTCACTATTGTCCTTTGTCCTGCAACAGCTGACAGAGAGAGTACCTGCACAGCAGATGATGTTTTCCAGACACCAGCAAAATCCTGATGTTATTTCTTAAGAATGCAGCAGCTACACTACAAACTGAAACAACAGCACTCTAAATCTAATTCCTCCATTGGTTTCCTACCTGTCTTACTGCAGAAACAGTTGCCCTTGCTGACTGCAATGAAGATACTTTTAAAATTGGCTACTAAGAACTGTAGCTTCTCCACTTGTATGAACACTGAAAATAGAAATACAGCCCTCAGAATGCAGAGGGATCATTTAGGAAAATGCTAGGCTGGGAGTGCTAATTACATGTGCAGAAGGATCAGAGTGCTGGAGGTAAGCCTGACTCTGCAGAGGTGTGCTCATTCATAAACATGAGAGCCACCTTTTGCATTTGCATAGTGTGTAATAGTATTTCATATTGGAGGCAATGGGAATCATTCTGTTATGTTATCCTGTCAGATCTAGCACACTGAACAGAACAGGACTGGCTTGGTATCAGAGGCTGAGGGTTCTTGGAAAACACTTAGAATACTGCAAGAACTGCTTTCAGTACAAATCTCTCAGATTTGTGAGGTAAATCTGGCATATTTCTTGTCCTTCCTCCTTTTCTCCTATCCTGGTAATATATATTACTGTCATATTACATCAGGATGTAGACATCATAAAGAAATCATCATTATGTCTGTACCAGCCCTCCTGAGCTGCTACTACATGGATGACAGAGCTTAAAATGGTACCATTAGAGCTTCTGGATTATGGATGTATATTGTACTGAGCTCTTGACCATGTATTTCTTTAAGTAATGGATATCAATATTTTTTTCTTGGCAGAACTTCTCTTTGAAAAATTCTATTTGCCCATCTAAAATCCCCCCTATAATTTCATTTGAAAACACAATCTTATTTAACTTTCTCCCCTGACACACTACATACTTCCTTGTTCCAATCCAGAAAAAAACCTACATTTTGGTGATGGTGGAATAATTCAGAAATAATTCAGATGGTGGAATAAAGACAGAAATAACCTTTAAGAGGCAGTTGCAGGAAAGCACTGGATATTTTGAGGTTTATTCTTATAAAAGATCCCCTACCCAATTTTGATTGTGTGCTTAAGACAGGAGGATGGGGGCATATATCTAAAGCTAAAATATTTTAACTGCTCTCCTGAGCATTGATGCGTTCCTAGTGCAGGACCTAAGCTTATAAATTGCGTTGTGATTCTTAGAGATGAAAGAATTGTTGATGTTTCATTGTGTCTTCTCCTTTAGGATAAAAGCCACAGTACTGAATAATAAGTAATAATAATATAGAAATAGAAATCCATTCATTTACATGGGCATGTTAGGACATATAAGCTCCAACAAAACAAAAAGATCAATGAAAATTTGGAAATTATGTGGAAAATACATCAGAGATAGGTTTGTATCATATATAGCTGTTCTACCATGCTGGGAAAATCTACATTTAGGAAGTGCTAGTACATATATTTTCAAAATGCCTATTTAAATCAGCCTTTCAAAAAAAAAAAAAAAAAGTCCTGAAATCCTGCAAGCAAAAGCTTTGAAATTGGACAAATCGTTCTTGCCACCCCCATCAACAAAGCAGTGTTCTGGCTCTGCTTTAAGCAGACAAAGTGCAGGAAGTTTAGAGCACGAGCTGTGAGCTAAGGCCCTCTGACATGGCGAGGTGTTGCGGCTGATCCGTATCAGGCCTGCTGCAAGGCCAGCGCTTGTTTTCACCTCCTGCGCCAGCGCCTCCTGAGCCCGGGTAGAGGGTGGGGGGGCAAGCTACAAATGTGGATTTGCCCTCATGCCTGGGCATTTTGATTTTCTGTGGATTTTCAGCCACACCAGTGAAGGGAAAGGGCAGTGCCCCAGGGTGGAGGAGCAGGCGGTGGGCACAGGAGGGCTGCAGCTGAAGCCCCGCTGCACCACGCCACGGCTGCGGCACTTCTGCCAAGCCAGTCATCGATCGAGAGCTGAACGCATTTAATAGCCGTGTGCTAGAGAGCAATATCATTACAGCAGGGCTGCAAAAATAAATATGAGAACTTAACCCAAATTACCTCATAAAATGGAAGAAAACAGAGCGCTGGATTTGCCCCGTTTGAAGTACTGGAGGAAGCCCCAGGGCCTGGCTCTTCCCTCACACACTCGGGTCTGCTGGAGACGGTGGTGTTAGGGCGATTTAAAGGTGATGTGAGACCGAACAGGGCTTTTAATGCCAGCGGACACGACTATGTTAGATTAATTTCGGGTGCAGCTGCAGGGATTAGGCTCTGGATCACTTTAAGCAGTGTGAGAGCCGGGGTGCCAGGGGACTGAGCCCCGCAGGCAGCCCAGGGTGCACGGCTGGCCGCG
>NW_010146437.1:0-825 GCF_000699245.1 Pterocles gutturalis
AATTTAGTCACATTTGGACAACAAAATATATACTTAGACAACAATAAGTTAAATAGCATTTTTTCCTTCTCTGATACGTGAATCTACCAGACCTTTCAAAGAGAAAGCTGAGGAGGGCAAAATAAAATTGTTCTGAGTGTTAGTGAAGAGTGTTATGAGTGATGACTCATGTTCCTCCAGGCAGAGTTTATAGGTTCTTCCTCATGCTACTAGTTTCAGTGTAACAATGGTTATTCATCATCCCCCATTAAGTATCTCTCGTGAAAGAGATTCCTCATAATCTTGTTTCCTAACATATTTTTGTCATTTACTATAGAAGATTATGTAAAAATTAATTATATTCAATTTATACAGAACAGCAGTTATTTTCAGTCACAGGCTTAAGAGAAGGATCAGATGTTTGTACTTCACTAAGAACTTGGCTAAGAGATCAAAACATCTCATTTAAACAGTGTTCTTCTCCAGAACTTTAGAAAAAGAGACATCTCAGAAAGTCCTGCTATTGCTCACAGTGAACTGAAACACCTCAGAAATTTCTTGTTGCATCTTCCTTTGCTCTGAGTAGATTGATTGCCTAAACAAAACATGTATTCTTAAGCTCATGAGTAAAACAAATATGCATCAATCAAAAATCATTCTTATACACAGCTGTAGTTAGAAATATACCTTTACAGAGCACTCCCTAAAGCACAACCTCAGGTGAATGAGATTAGTACATATTCTGAACCCTGGAGGTCATTAAACTGTGGATCTTTTGTAAATGCTTTGCTTCTTGCCTCTTACAAGCTGTTTCTAAAAAATGCAAACTTGACCAAGGAAGAAGTT
>NW_010146438.1:0-639 GCF_000699245.1 Pterocles gutturalis
GGGCTAGTGGGAGGTGTCCCTGCCCATGGCAGGGGCTGGCACTGGGTGGGCTTTAAGGTCCCTTCCAACCCAAACCATTTTGTGACTCTGATTTCTTCCCTCGGGGGATTTTCCCGGCACAGGGCGCTGCTGCGGGCGCTTGGGCAGGAGGGGGACCCCCTACGGGCACCGGTCCTGTGCAGACACAACCCTACAAACACTCCTCCTCGCACGGCCGGGGTGAACAGGCCGAGAGCAGGAATTAAGCCCCAAATCCACCCACGAGCGCTCGGGTCCGTGCTCCCGCAACGTCTCCCAGCACTGGGGTGGCCAGGGGGGCCACACCAAAGCCCCTCTCCCCTTCCAGCTGTGCCAGGGATGGGGCAAATCCTCCCACAAGGACCTGGCTCGAGGCATTTGTCCCTGAATGCAGATGGGGTGATGTGGTCCCAAGCCCCAGCACCCCCAATTCCCCACCAGCACGGCCCCAGCTTGAACCAGCCTCCAAAACCAGTCCGGTTCATGGAAACGAGCTCTGCCGGGCTAATTGGTCATCAGGATCCAATTTGGTGATAAAGATTCATTTGCTTCCCACGCATTGGGTTATTTGAGGGATCATGCAAAGGCTCCCCCACCTCCTTGGAGTTTTCCCCATGAGGG
>NW_010146439.1:0-2447 GCF_000699245.1 Pterocles gutturalis
TACCCGCACCTGCAGCGCCCCCTGCTGGCTGCGCCGAGCCGCCCCCAGGTGCTGCCGCCCCTTCCCCAGGCGGGTCCCCGAGTCCTGGATGTTCCGCTCGATCCGGTCGATCACCTCGCCCTGCGCCAGTACAAACCAGTATGGACCAGTACAAACCAGTACGGACCAGTACGGACCAGTCCAGACCAGTACAAACCAGTATATACCAGTACAAACCAGTATACATCAATACCGACCCTTAGTACACACCAATATGGATAAGTATGCACCAGTATGGACCAGTATAGACCAGTACAGACCACTATAAACCAGTACGGACCAGTATAGACCAGTCCGGACCAGTATAAACCAGTATATACCAATACAAACCAGCATACATCAATACAAAGCCTTACTATGGACCAATATTGATAAGTATGCACCAGTATGAACCAGTATATACCAATATGCACCAGTATAAACCAGTATGAACCAGTAGAAACCAGTATAAAGCAGTATAAAGCAGTACAGACCAGTACAAACCAATATATACCAGTACAAACCAGTATAGACCAATACTGACCCTTAGTACACACCAATATTGATAAGTATGCACCAGTATGAACGAGTACAGACCAGCATAAACCAGTACACACCAGTATAGACCAGTATAGTCCAGTACAAACCAGCATACACCAATACAAAGCCTTACTATAGACCAATATGGGTAAGAATCCACCAGCATGAACCAGTATGTACCAGTATGGAGCAGTATAACCCCCTATACACCAGTATGAACCAGTATACACCAGGACACCCTGCCAGTGCCAGCCCCCAGAACCTCCCAGTCCCTTCCCAGATCATCCCAGTGCCTCCCAGTCATTCCCAGTCCCTCCCAGACCCCGCCAGTCCCCTCCCAGTTCATCCCAGTGCCTCCCAGTACCCTCCCAGTGCCCTCCAGTCCCTCCCAGTGCCCAGTGCCCTCCCAGTCAATCCCAGTCCCCCCCAGTGCTCCCAGTCCCACCTGTCCCTCCACGGTGCTCCCCAGTAAGGCGAAGAGCTCTCCCAGTTCCCTCAGCCCCTTCTCCAGTTGCTGCAGCTCCCGGTGCCGCAGCCCCACCTCCTCCAGCGCCGCCCGCGTGGCCCTGGTGGCCCCCAGCACCTGCGCGGGACCAGTATGGACCAGTATGGACCATCACGGACCACCATGGGGCCACCAGCACCCATGGGTGGTCCAGAGACCAGTATGGACCAGTATGGACCATCATGGGCCACCAGGACCCATGGGTGCTCCAGGGACCAGTATGGACCAGTATGGGCCAGTATGGGCCAGTATGGGCCACCATGGGGCCACTGAGCCACCAGCACCCATGGATGTCCCACGGACCAGTATGGACCAGTATGGACTTTCATGGGCTACCGTGAGGCCACTAACACCCATGGGTGCTGGTGGCTCATGGTGGCCCATGATGGTCCATACTGGTCTCTGGACCACCCATGGGTGCTGGTGGCTCATGGTGGCCCATGATGGTCCATACTGGTCCCTGGAGCACCCATGGGTGTCCCACGGACCAGTATAAACCAGTATGGACCAGTATGGACTTTCATGGGCTACCGTGAGGCCACTAACACCCATGGGTGCTCCAGGGACCAGCATGGACCAGTATGGACCAGTATGGGCAACCATGGGCCACCAGGACCCATGGGTGCTCCAGGGACCAGTATGGACCAGTATGGGCCAGTATGGGCCACCATGGGGCCACCAAACCCCCCCTGGACCCTCCCGGTTCCTCCCACCACCACCCACAGTTCCACCAACTTCTGGAGATACTGGAGGGCACCCATGGGTGCTCCATGGACCAGTACGGACCAGTATGGACCAGTATGGCCCCCCAGCGCTCACGTTGGAGATGAAGACCTCGCTCTGCCCCGTCTCCAGCATCTGCTCCAGCTCCTCCTCCGTCACCGACGGGCTCCCGGCTGTGGGGAGGGGTCCCAGTTACCTCCCAGTCCCTCCCAGTTACCTCCCAGTAACCTCCTAGTTCATCCCAGTCACCTCCCAGTTCATCCCAGTTCCTCCCAGTGACCTCCCAGTAACCTCCTAGTTCCTCCCAGTTCATCCCAGTTCTTCCCAGTGATCTCCTAGTTCATCCCAGTCCCTCCCAGTTCATCCCAGTTACCTCCCAGTGACCCCAAGTTCATCCCAGTTACCTCCCAGTTCACCCCAGTCACCTCCCAGTCCATCCCAGTTCTCTCCCAGTTCACCCCAGTCACCTCCCAGTCCTCTCCCAGTGCCCCCCAGTTCCTCCCAGTCTCACTCAATGCCTCCCAGTTTATCCCAGTCCTCTTCCAGTTCCTCCCAGTATCCCCCCAGTCCCTCCCAATCCCCCCAGTTCATCCCAGTCCCTCCCAGTCCATCCCACTCCCCTCCCAGTCCCCCCCCAGCCCCTCCCCTCCCATCCCAGTCA
>NW_010146439.1:2649-2864 GCF_000699245.1 Pterocles gutturalis
CCCCTCCCAGCCCACCCCCCTCCCCTCCCAGCCCCTCCCAGTCCATCCCACTCCCCTCCCAGTCCCACCAGTTTTTGGGGGGCCCCAAATTCTGCTCTCCCCAGCGTGTTTTTGGGGAGATCTCAGGACTTTTTGCTGCTCCCAAGGTTATTTTTTGGGGTCCTCCCATTTTTTGGGGTCCTCCCAGATTTTTGGGACCCCCCCGATTTTTGGGG
>NW_010146440.1:0-1320 GCF_000699245.1 Pterocles gutturalis
AGAGGCACCGGGCGGCGGCACGCGGGCACGAGCCCTTCATCTGCGGGGAGTGCGGGGAGAGCTTCGCCCGCAGCGCCACGCTCACCCAGCACCAGCGCCTGCACCAGCCGCTGCTCGGGCGCTGAGACGGGGACACGAGGGGGACACGAGGGGGACAGAGGGACTGCTGCGGGATGAGGTGGCACCGAGCCCAGGGGACCCAAGGACTGGGGTGTGGGCAGGGGACAAGGTGGCACCAGGATGGGGGACACCTGGACTGTGCTGTGGGATGAGGTGACACCAAGCCCAGGGGACACGGGGACTGTGCTGTGGGATGAGGTGACATAGAGCTGGAAGACACGGGGACTGGGGTACAAGATGAGGTGACACCAAGCCCAGGGGACACGGGGACTGTGCTGTGGGATGAGGTGACATAGAGCTGGAGGACACGGGGACTGGGGTGCAGGATGAGGTGACACTGAGCCCAGGGGACACCTGGACTGTGCTGTGGGATGAGGTGGCACCGAGCCCGGGGGACTGTGCTGTGGGATGAGGTGACATAGAGCTGGGGGACACGGGGACTGGTGCAGGATGAGGTGGCACCGAGCCCAGGGGACCCAAGGGCTGTGCTGCGGGCAGGGGACAAGGGGACACCAGGATGGGGGACACCTGGACTGTGCTGTGGGATGAGGTGGCACCGAGCCCAGGGGACACAGAGACTGCGGTGTGGGCAGGGGGACAAGGGGACAGCAAGGCAGGGGACACATGGACTGTGCTGCAGGATGAGGTGACACTAAGCTGGGGACACACAAACTGCGGCAAGGGCAGAGGGACAAGGGGACACTAAGCTGGGGGACACCTGGACTGTGCTGTGGGATGAGGTGACATCATGCCAGGGGACACGGGGACGGTGCTGTGGGCAGGGGGAGATGGTGACACCGAGCTGGGGGTCACAGAGACTGCTGCAGTATGAGGTGACACAAGGACTGTGCTGTGGGCAGGGGACAAGGGGACAGCAAGCCAGGGGACACATGGACTGTGCTGCAGGCAGGCGGCAAAGTGACACTGAGCCCAGGGGACACAGGGACTGTGCTGTGGCACGAGGTGACACCGAGCTGGGGGACACGGGGACTGGGGTGCAGGATGAGGTGACACTGCCAGGTGACACAGGGACTGTGCTGCAGGTAGGGGGACGAGGTGACACCAAGCCCTCCCGCTCCGTGTGCCCCCCAAGGGACACAGGCAGGACCTCGGTGGCCCCCCCCAGGGGTCGGCCCCATAGATGTACATAGCGTTGGCAGGGGGGACAGGGACACGTGTAGGGTAGACACCACAGGGGGG
>NW_010146441.1:0-34363 GCF_000699245.1 Pterocles gutturalis
CCTGTCAGCGTTTTCGGACTCGTCTCTTTTCCTGCAGGTTCAGGCGGTTCTTCCTCAAACTTAAACCCCCTGCCAGCGCTCCAGCTGTCTAAATGCTGTCGAACTAGGGAAAATGTGTACAAATGCAGGAATTCACTGGTTTATTTGAAACCACGAAGGGGGCTGGAGATCCTCCAGCTGGCCAAGGGCTCTCCTCCTCGCTGGCTGACAACAAGGGGGGATTTGCCCCTCGTGGAGCCCGGGGGGGTCAGTAAACCGCTGAGCTCCCCAGGTCCTTCTGCTGTCACTGTGTGACAGAGAATTGCTGCAACGTGTTTCCCGGTCATAGGCAAGCTGTCTGTAGCCTCTAGGTGACTTTTATAGATTAGAAGTGTCCGGTTCAATTCCAAGTAGCCCTCAGTCTGGTTACTGTGTATGTTTTGAAAATACTTTGTTCTCCCCAAGGGAAACAAGATCTTTAAAACTGGTGTTGGTGTTCCTGGTGCAATGTTTTGTGTCATTTGAAGACTGCAATCAGTCACAATAGTTGCATTTCTTCCAGAGAGGTTTCTGAATTCAAAACTTCGCTTGTACATATGATGGATTCTGGACAAAATCACAACCAAGTACAGGAGTGATTTTCCATCAATTAACACCAAAACCACACTTCCACTGGCTGCTGAACTGCTAACTACGTTGCAGGTGCAACCACACTGATTTCATACAGATAGGGTGATTTTTTTTTTTCTTCCCTGCAGAGCTGATCTGCTCAGCCTTGTGGTCTGTGGAGTAGAAGCTATGGTGGTAATGCACAGTAATTCACAAAAATCTCTTCTGAGCTGCAAAGTCTGACTTCTGCCACAATTTCTCTAGCTGCGAAGATTTCAACTTTGGCTTTTTCTGCATTTACACACAAATGCATTCTTAAAGATGTTCAGCAGACAATTTTCTGTGGCACATTGAAAACTCACGGTATTTTCTTTCTCTCTAATGGGATTTCTTTGTAAATATTCATTAGATATACACTCTGATGTCCTTGAAGCTCTCTGGAGAATACAGGAGAATCAGAATGTGATCTCAGTCAGACAGAGCCCTGTCAGGAGAGAGGGCAGCAGATCACACTTCTCATTAAAATGGCATAGGACGAGTGAGGATGGAACTCAACTCCCTGTGAACTGGATGAAATACAAAGAAAAAAAAGTTAAAAGTGCTGTTCTGCTTGTGAAGGAGTGCTCTGAAGTGCTGATCTCGGAATACGAAGTAGATTTGAAAGTGAGCAGCTTGTGCCGCAGCAGTACTGCTGGTGCTGTCACCATAGGGTAAATTTAAGGGCACTTTCCCTGAGGGCTGATTACATTTGACACATGCCACCTCCAGGCCACGGCAGGGCAGATGCAGGAATCTTCTGTAGCAGCTGAGTCAGCCTCAGGTGGTGACACCTCTTAATTGCTTTGCAAGCCTTTCCCTTAACAACATCTGTTACTGATCAGATATTTCCTACCTGTAAGCTAGAAAAGTAAAATAATTCTGTCTGGTCTGTACCAAAAGGTACCTTAGCATCCTACGGGGAGGGAATTGGTTCATCTGCCAGTCTACCAGCTTGTTACCTGGTAGAATGAATCTGAGTATTTTATTAATTTCATAGCAGTAAAATTTGAGGAAGATCTATTGTTGATTTGAAAGTAGAAGAAAGGCTGAGAGCTGATCTGGAAAAGCCTGCTAGCATTGAGCATTCATGAAAATTAATGCTGACCATTTCCCAGGTTAGTTGGTGAGGTTGTGTGTTATATTACACAGCTTCTGAATGTGAAAAAGCAACCCAAACAAATCCCAAACCACTAATGATAATTGTGAAATATAATGATTTTCATTTATCCTTGAAAACATTTTTGAAAGAAAGCAGAGAATAAAAAGACAGCCTTTTTCTTGCTACTTTGCTTCTCTTGTGTGAATATTACAGACAAATTGCCTTGTTGATAGCTTTGTCACTTCCAGAACAAAGAAAAAATGCATTTCATTTTTTCCCAATAGATTCCATTTCCACTAAGCAAGCTTAAAGAACAAAATGGACTGAATTATGCTTGCTAAGGCTGTCTCTCCTAATATTCTGCTTCTACCAGTGCATCAAGAAAGTCAGGGCAGACACAGAAGGACTCTGGCCATAGTTCACCTTCATTGCTTCTAGCAGTTTAGAGTTCAGAAATTTTCTGAACCAAAATTTCCATCTGGATCTTAATGTTTAATAGTTGTCAGTAAGCCCACTCTTCATTAATTTGTCCAGTCTCCTTCTCAAAACTGGTAAAGTTTAATTTCTTATTTTGTCTAGTAAGATCTATAACTTAGTAATATATTAATTTTTTAAAAAATGCTTTGTCTGGTTTGTTTTCAGTTTTCTGCCTCTTAATTTCCTTGGGTGTCTCCTATGTCTGGTTTTATAAAAAATAACAAAAAAACATTCCCTACTGACTCTCTGCATAACATCCATGACTATAAAGATGTCTGCCATATCCTCTTTCACCTTTTATTCAAGGTGAAATCTTTTGTCATGTTGAAGCACTCCTTTGCAGTGTGTCCCAATCCACACCACCTGTGCCACATCCTGGTGCACAGCACAGGAAGCCTCAGCTGTGCACCTTTGCTCTGGAAAGGGATTGGGCTGCGTGGGAAGGAAGGGAGGAAGCCCTGGGAGGAAGGAGTCCTTTCTTCTACAGTCTTTTTGTATCATATTGTAGCACATCAGCCTGAACAGTGAACGTGTTTACAACTCAGATCAAAGGGCTACACACAGTTCGGATGTTATCTGTTGGCAAGTGCATGCCGTCGTACCATGACTAATTAGCAACAGAGTTTGTACCCTCATCTTGATGAGTTGGTTTGTGCATCAAAAACTGTTTCATGAGCCAGTGAAGTGCAGGATTAAAGGCTGGCTCTTGAAGCATGCTGCCGTTAAGCCAAACTTCTGCCACCTTGGCACGGCAGCTGGTACTCGCTCTTAGATGAGCATGGTGTGGTTGAATTTCATCCCATGTTACTCTTCTAGATACACCAGCTCTACTCAGCAGATCGACACGCTCGAAGGTCCCACTTGCACTAGAGGGCACTCTCCAGACTGTAAGTGGTTATTGCTGTTGCAAAGACGTTATTCTGCTGACTGCAGTGTGCAGGGTTTACAAAGGGTGCTATTTACTCCAGGGTTTTTTTTGCGGTTGTTCCTGGCCTTTCCAGTTGTGTGCCTTAATTTCTGCTGCACGTGGTTTCCTTTTATTTTGCCTCTTTCCAGATTATTTTAATCTATCAAGAAAAAAAAAAAAAAAAAAAAAAAAGGAAATTGAACTCCAGCAGTGATAACAGCCCCTCGTAACCTAATGTGGTGCCAGAGTGTTCTGATTTCTTCCTCTGCAGGTGACAATGTTTTTCATTTCATACTAGGTGGTTGTCCTAAGAATTCTTTAAATCTGTCCAAATGGTGCTATTCCAGTGTTCTCTATGGATTTACCTGGGAGAGGCTACAGGTACCTCTACACTTTCACTAGCCCCACACAGTACAGAACATCCTCTTCCTCACACAGCATGGGAAGGGCTAGGCAAAACCTTTCTCCCTCCACGTTGCAGCTGCATCCAGCCCGGGTCTTGTTATTTTGTTGTGGAAATGAATCTGTGCTTCAAGGCGGCTTGGTATGTTGTGCCTTTGTATTGCCTTTATCCATTCCCAAAAGTCCTGAAGGGACTGTGTCAGCACATGTTGGTGAAGAACCTGGCTCTCTGTACTCGCCATTTCTAACTAACGATTCCCCAGCAGCAGCCCACAAAGTGTGTTTATTTTAAATATGTATGGCTGTATTGTCAAACCTGCACACAGAAGATCTCTGTTCAGAAAACAGAAGCTGCACAGAGCCCAGGTGAGTCCCTGAATGCTGCCAGGATAACGTGCCACAGCTACGGGGACCATCACTGGGGCTAATGTGGAAATTTCCTTAGTACTGCCTTTTCGGTTGAAATCTGTTTACAATGGGAGGTCTTGAAGGCACTCATTCTCTTTGCTCTCTGCTGAGCAGTTCGTGTGAGTGGTGTGGTATAAACTATAAAAGTAATGTTCAGTCCTAGACCTACCATCCAGGGTGCCAGCTAACAGAATGAGACTTTTTTGTGCTGCTGGCATGTTTCCCCTGGATGGAAATCATCAATACATTTTGTGTAGGGCTCAGACTTACATCAATATGAGCTTTGGTATTTTAATTATGTAGTCTGGTGTAAATCGATCTCTAAGAGACAAAAAGTCTTCTCCCATTTTTAATGCCTTAACTAGCCAAAGTCTTTTATTTATTCCACTTGACCTCTTTTCCATATATATATTAAAATGCATTATAACTTATTCTATATATTTCTGCTCCGTACCTTCCTGCCATGTATATGCATTCACCTTTTTTTCTTTTTCTTTTTTTTTTTTTTTCTCTGATGGAGAACTTCAGAAAATATATTGATGTGACACAGCCATAACTTCTTTTCTTCCGTTGTGTCTTTCCTGTCATCAAGATTTGGAAGATGTCCAGATTGATGGAGGTGGTGTTCAAGTATTGCCTTCGTTTCTGATACTGATTCTTTATCACTACCTAAACTCAAGGAAGAGCTACCTATACGTATAAATATACCACCACTGAAACTGGTGTAAATATAAAACCATAATATTGGCATTGAATAATTGACTGAACAATGGAGCAGAGTAGTTTGACATGTTCGTCCCAGACACTAGCTGTTCTTTTGGACAAGCTCAGCACCCAGCACTGCTTTGAATGAGCTTGCTGCTGTTTTATTCCAACTTCAGCTCTTCTGGCAAAGCTGGAGATGCTTCTTTGTCCATCCCCCTGTTTATTCACTGCACAGTACAGGCAAGTAGAGATCACTGTTTTTTCTTATTTTGTCTGAAGAATGTATTTACTTAAAATCAGTGGACCAAATCCTCAGGAAATGGGTTAGATGTCTTAGTTACCTTTTCCAGTAATCTTCAGAAGCTATAGATAGAAACTTAATGTTGTTTCACAATGGCAAGGCAAACCTCTTGTGAACTTACTCAGTAAATACCTTCAAACTATATTTTATCTCACATGCACGTGATTATGGCCCCGTTGGTACAGACATAAACTGCATTCCTGAATTTTGAAAGAATGGGTCTATGCAATTGCAAGGCAGGAAGAAATGCTTCTAATAATCTTCCAAGTTGAGAGTTGTATTATCTTGGAACTGAAAATGTAATCCTTTTAAAGGAGACAGTGAAAAAAATTATGCTGGCAATCAGAGGGTTAATAGTCTAGACTTAGTAGTTTGCAAGACTTCAGCAATGTTTTCAAGGAAAGGCTCAATAAAACATGGAGGTAAATGCAAAATGGGATAAAATACAAAATGCACTTGAAAATAGATTACCGTTGAGAATCTTGGACAATAGCTGATGTTATGAATGAAGGAAATGCAATGGCTATAATCTATTTAGACTTCATTAAGAATTTGATACAGACCCATATAGGGAATGATTAGTTATTAGTTAGGGATTAGTATGAAGTGAACAGAGATTTGAATAAGGGGAGGTGGAATGCCTGATGTTCAAAAGCTGTGTCTATATTAGCAAGCAGTGCAGACCTAGAGGAACAAATAGGCAAAGCCATTGGTGCTGAGGACCCAATATCCACACTGTAGGCGGAGGGTTGCTTCAAGCCAGTTCTTGTGTGGCCCCACGGACTGAACTCTGCTTAACATCTGGAGCATAGCGTGGGCACTGCTGGAGAGCATCTCTTGTTCAGTTTCATCCAAAAGGGACCCAGTTTCCACGCTGGATGCACTCCTTCATAGTACAAACCAAAGCATGGAATAGTGACAACAGTCATGGCAGAGCAGGATGAAGCCACCACAAGGGCACAGCCTCAATGGCTGCAACAACTGAAGCAGAAGAAAATTGGAGTATGAAATGCAAAGTTCAAATGCATCGTCTATTTTGGTGCTATAGGTTGCTAAGTAAGTAGTAGAGTTGTAAGCACAGTACTGATGTACATGTGAATGTGCAATGGGACCGTAGCTAGTCTTATCTGTAGCAGGGCAGATTCTTGAAATGAGAATGTCACATCATCTCCCCAGTAATCTTTTTCTTCTTCACCCATTTACCAAGGACACAAAACATGCCATTACAATGGATGCCAGTGGACATTTAGCATGAATCAGTGGAACTACTCCCCAGCATGAAGAATGGGAAATACCTTCCCTCCACCTCCTGGCCATTATCCCCCTTATATAGACCAGTAGACTGTTTGATATATTCAAGATGCAAGCGCACTGCTGGCTCATATTCACCCTTGTACCTGCTGTAAAGCCCAGGTCCTTTTCAGCAGTTTCTCACCCTGTGCTGAGCCATGGGGAACCCTGCGCTTCTTCCTGATTTTCATGAGCTTTCCATTGCCCAGTCCTCAGGCTTATCAAGGTCCTGAATTCAGAACTCACCAAAGGACAGCTTTCCATTCACGGCAGAGTGCTGCACTAGTTAAAGAATCTCAGTGGAAACATAACTCTAAGCACAATAGGTTCGTAACTGGGAGTTTCCTGTTCAGAAGCAAAGAACACCATGAAACACCTTTCTGTGATAGTGACTGGTAAAACTCTGTATTTACCGAGTTTGTCATTTTGTCAGGCTCACCAAAGGTTGACTCCAGCACCCCTTGCATGGGACCACCTCCGTTTACAGGCCAGCCTGGCTTCCACACGCCTCAGTGGCAAACAGTGTTTCCACACATTGGAAGAATGAGGCCAGGTCAGCATCAAGAGTTTTGCCTCACAGAGGGGAAGATGAAGATGGATGCTGCCACCTCTGCTGTAAGGGCACGTATAGTTGGCTGTATCCTGCAGTCCTTAAGGAAATGCATCTCCAGTGCTTCTGCCCAGGGTATTTTAAGGATTTCAGCAGCCACCTAAACTGTCTGAAGTGCTCCACCACTTACCAAGCACTGAAACCCAACCCTGTTGTCTGAGGCACTATTTACAGGCCCGTAACGTAAACTCTGGTGTCTGTACTCAACTTCTAAAAGGTAACGCCTGTCAAAGGAAGCGTACGTTATCTCAAGACAGTGAAAACATTCAAATATACAAGTGTTATATTTTTTCCTGACAACATTTCCTTGACAAAGACATTTTTGTAGACAGTGTTAAAATTTGCACTGTTTTCAGCCACTGGAAAATGCAGCCGCTGGCCAAAATTTCCTACATTAAAGGAAGCTATAAAGTATATGTGCTTACAGAAGACCTTCTTTCCTGTTTTTTTAATTGTTTGCTTTTCTGGTTTTTTTTTTTTTTTTTTTTTTGGGGGGTGTTGTTTTGTTTTTTGTTTTTTTCTTACAGTCTCATAGGGCTGATGGGCAAATATTTAATACACAGTTTCTACTCCAGAAATGTACAGAAATTAATAACACATGAAGGTATTTTAGAACAACTAATTTCCTGTAAATATATGAGATTAAAAGGCAAAATCTTTAAATCCTGATTTAGACCTGACTTCTTTAATGCCTCACTCTATGGCTGACATCCACATGAGTAATTTTTTACTTTAAATTTGAGCAATATGTAAGGGTTCAGCCAGCCCCATCTGAGAGTAAAAGGTGGACCTGTGATTTGTGAAGGAAAGCACCCATTTTCTCACCTCCCTGAAGCAGGCTGCACAACACCAGTTTGCACACACCGTGACTCCCACGCAGTACTGCAAAAGTCAAGCAGGCTCCACGCCTCAGGCACCTTCTTTTTCGTTGTCAACACAGATCTAATAAGGGCATGAAACCAGCACTAACAAACTCACTTGAATGAGTAGCCAACAAATCCACAGGCTACTCTGTTGATACAGTGCCTGTAGTACAAACAGGGACTTCTAAAGACAAGGCGGTTGGGGATGTATTTTCTTTCTTACCTGATGCCTGTGTAAAGGGGTGATGTCAGCTCATCCTTTTTGCAAACATCCAGCACCTGAAACCAGCTCTCTGATGGATGTGAAACTGTAAACTTCCTTACTGCAAAGGAAGCTGGGCCACCTCAACAAGGAATAAGGACTGGGCTAGAGCTTGACCTCATTACCAGAAGAGCATAGGGGCAGGAAAGTAATCTATTAATTGCAGCTCTTCAGAAGCAAGATGGTCACATCGTTCTAATTTTTACCGGGCTGGGAGGGAGGAAACAACATAGACACTGTTAAGACTCAGCTCTTCACAGATGGACTAGTAGAAAACCAGAGTGCTTTCCCACTGGGTAATTTCAGCAGAGAGATTCCCTCAGTTTTGGTGTGGGGTTTTTTTTGCCTTGGGCATTGCCAGGGTCAAGTGGAGTTAGAGGAAACTGCTTCAGATGTTTCAGCTACCAAAGACCACTCTATGTGAATTGATATATACGTAACTGATGCAAAGGAAATGAAGAAACACTAGTTAATTAGCAGAGCAGTTCTTGTACAGCTCTCAGACACTGCCCTAAACTGTGAACTAACCTGCTGCCATTTACAGGACAGGTGACACACCTGCTGTTCCAGACTTCTTCTAAAATGGATGATAACAGTGATTTCTATAAAGCCTTCTGAAAGCCCTAACAGTGCTTTTCTGAAGCCCTCCTGCATTTTAGAGGTGATTAATTATGTTATCTAATATCTACTTTTCCTTTCTAGCACAGGGCTGTTGATAGAGTTCATGCCAGTTGCTCTGAGCCAGCTGGTATGGTAAGAACATTTTCGCATCAATTAGGAAATACTTTTTTTCTTCATAAAAACCATTGTTCACTCAGGTGAGCTAACTAAAGACGACTAAGGATGAATCCCTGGTGGTAAAGGTGGATCCCTGCTTAATTTGTAAATGGGAAAGTGTGACAAAGTTTAGAGAATTTGTAAAAAAAAAGGCCAAACACTGGGAATCTGTAGATTGAAAGAAAATATCCATCCATCCAGTAATGCTGCTAGTTATTTTTTTAAATCCATGAAATATTGAACCAGGTTTTGGTTTGAAGTGTATTGTGTAAAAAACAAAACAGAACAAAAAACCCAGAGAGGAATAAAGACCAAGCACTGTTACTTTAAATTGTTTTTAATACATCTTTCAGGACAAAATAAACAGGTGTGGATCCAAAATTCATCAGAAAAAATCTGCATAAAGTGTAAATACAGTTGGCACATTACTATGGAAATGCTTAATTATCTTTCCTTTTATAAAGTGCATTATGCCAAAACTGTAAGACCATATATAGTCAAATTAAAAATTACAAAAGCTTCAAAATCCTACACTGCATGTGTTAGGAAGCATACACCTGACTATGAAGGCCATATTGTAAGGGTTAGTGTGAGAAAATATATCAAATACATTAATGTGCATGAGTGAATCAGAACTTGCTACTTTTAAAAAACTATAATCTTTACCACAAATTATGCTATTTTGGTAGATGTTTACCCTTATTCTTCCATCCAGCTATCTAACAGGATGATGCATCAACCAGTTTTAGTCATTATTATTGCTTGTGGCTCGGGAGAAAGAAGAAATTAAATTCATCACAGTGATTGTTACTAAAATGAAATCCCAAACAATACAAAATAATACACAAGGGCAAGAGCCAAAATGAAAGCAAATTTACACAAAATTGTTCTTATTAAGCATCGTGTCACTCAGTAGATTAAAGAGCTTTCTGATAAAAGCCTGAACTTACTCACATTTAACTCACTGTGAACACATATGAAATTTAGTAAGAGTAGAACTTCCACTTAAAAAATCCATGGTATGAAATGAAATGCATTATACTATCTTTATGGAAACAGAGTAAGTCACAGGATAATTGGCTATTACATCACGCTCACTGACAACATCACTGTGTTTTTGATGAATCCTTGAATGCAAAGAAAGGCAATGTCGATCTAACAGAAACTTAATGCAAAAATTACCTAATGGAAAAGAAAAATATTAGGTAAACAAGTAATCCTGTGAAAATTAAACTATAAACCCCATTTTTTTCAATATGCCAAATACTTCATTTAGAGTTGATAATTTAATCCAGTTACTCAGCACACCAAGTGGCTTGTTAGTCACCGTGGACTTTGCCTGTGAATCAACCAAAGCTTAAACACAGTGTCAACCCCCTAACACAAATGCACTGATTAAGACAAGGCCAAGAAAAGGAATGGGTCTAGATCATCCAGTAGGCAAATGTCACAAGGTTAAGCCATGTGAAAACAAAACTTATTGTACCTCCAAGCATCTTTATGCTTAATTGACCTCATATAAATGAAACACATTTCACAGTGCTTGCAATAATTAGCACTTACCAAGCACCTTTCAGAAGTGCTTTGCAAACGTTAAATAAGGTCAGAAATCTCATCACTCTTTCATTAGAACACCCATAAATTTGATGGGGAGAGCTTCCTCATCCATGTCAAAGCAAGGGCTGCAGGGCTTGACCCAGGGACCTCCAAAAACCAGTTTAAAAGAGGTGAGTGAGACAGTATGCCTAATTGCCATTTCACAGATTGCAGAACAGTAGGCAAGGAGATTAAACAACTTGTCAAAGCTGGACAAAGGAGCTGTAGCTGAATTAAGGATTCACGGCTTTGAGGTTTTTTGGGGGTTTTTTTTTTTGAGATAAAAAAGTATTTGATCGTGGCATAAAGTCACAGTCTGTGATGAACTGGGGTACGAAGAGACTGCACTGCAGCCAGAGGGTGTAAGAATTCTGCCCTACAAGCAGCAATACCTCCGTAAACAGTTAAATTTAGTGCTTGCTATGTGCCTGTATCAGTAGTTTTGTAATTACTTCTTGACACAAATGGGTTTGAACATTAACCATTATTTAATATTGAGCAAGAAAAGACAGATGGGATGAGTATGACACAAGATACTCCAGACAGGTTTTTCTGTTTCCCCTGTCTGATGCAAAGAATGTAATCGTTTTGTATCCTTGGAGTTATCATCTCAGAAAAGGGATATTTTCACACACTACATAATGGCATTACTGGGGTTGTGATGCCATTTCCACAGCCCCTGGGAATGATACAAAAAATATTGTTATAGCTCTCCAAGACATACATAGAAAAGGAACATTTACTAGGAAAATTCAGCAGTTAAGGAATAACTGAGTTTCTAGTGTATTCTTTTTCCTCTACAAGAGGTAGGCGCTTCTTTTTTTTTTTTTAGAGCTCTTGAAGTATCGCCATTATAAATTAGAAGATCCACAAAGAAATACAACTTTATTCTTGGAATTCTGGGACCTCTCCATGGCTTCTCCATGTCCCGACCCCGGCTGCCACATGGCATCCCGTTCTATAAATAGGCATTACATTTTGCTAAGGAAGGTCAAAACGTTTGAAGGGTGTAAATACTGCAGCAGTCATCATTAAGTCATGCATTGATTTATTCTTGGAAACCTAGGAGCTGTGGAAGTGAGTGTGTGTTACAGAGCTGCGAGTCCCAAGTTCCTCAACAGAAAACTACAGTAAAACTTTGGAAATTACCATCACTGCGTTAGCAGGAAGAAATGTCTCAGGTTCACTGAGAGAACACAGCGTGCTGTCTCGGCTCCACCTTCCCATGTGTTTTGTAGCCTGAGGACTCTCTTCCTTCCACCTTCACTCACTCCTTCCCTGCTGCATAAATTAAAGACTGCGTATCCGAGAGTCTCCACGGGGATTGTCTGGTTAGTACACAGGATATTTGAAAGAATTATTAGACAGGTCAGCTTCCTTCAGTTTGGCCCTTGTACAGGTGTTATCTCAGTTACTAGAACAGGCTCTGTCACAAAAATACTTTACCTGCTCTCTGTTCATTTTAGTGGACTCTTAAAAAATCATTATACGAAAATTATAGACAGTTGTGTTTGCTCTGTGCAGTCAAAATTACCTACTTTACTGTATTTTAGAAACTGAAAATCTGTATAATCCAACCAATTTAAGTACACAGTATCTGTCTTATTATTGTTAACCCAGACACAAAGATATTTTAACATTTGAAGTTTTAGAACAAATCCAAGCTTCACAATTCTAGTTACCCAGTAACTACTGGAAAAGGCTTAATACTGGTTTGAACAAGAAGAAATAACTCTATATGGATGTAAAATACTTTCAAATAGTAACACGGCTCAAATTTAAAAAAAAAAATTCCTTGTTTTGTTAAGAATTTTTTTGATTTTTTTTTTCTTTTATTATGGCCACCACAGAGATTTTACACTGAGAACTTAAAGACAAATAAAATGTTACAATACAGAATATATGTTTTGCTTCTATTCAACTCCTAGAAGAACATGTTGATTTTAAATAGCATCTCCATTTAAAGAGGAATCAGTAAGGAACAGCTGTGCTTCTCATCACTGAAGTTCGTCGTTTGTTTAGAATAGCTGGATCATCGACTCTCTTGATTTTCCAACTCCGACCCATTTAACTAGGGAGGAAAACACTTCTATTAGAACAATTACTGAGAGAAAATATTCTAATCAATGAATTGTAGTAATTTTCACCTTTTATCACGCTTCACTACAAACTGGCCAACTTTATGCTGAAACACAATGCTAGAAGTTTTACCGTCAAGTATCCCTTTAATCCTGCTGCATTATCAGACTAGAAGTGCAATATACTGAAGTCTGAAAGCATGAAATAATTACACCAGAAACACAAAGCATTGCAGATGGAAGGCCTCACAGAAGGTCAAGCATGTTTGTTGCAGGTTTAACTGTTGTTGAGTGATAGGATATCTAGCTAAATCCCTGCAGAGAGGAAGCGAGAGCTCTGCCAGGCTGTGATTTTTTTCTTCACGTGGACCAGGAGACAGTGATGCACACATGCTATAATATTGTTAAATGTAAGGCTGCAATCAAAAACATTATCTGGTGTGAGCAGCCACCCCAAATACCATCCTGTAACTGTTCCACTACAATTTTTATTGCCCACGGATACTATAAAACTGACTGTAGGCAGGCCTCAGTCATCAAACCCAAGGCACCTTGCCTTCACACTGAGAACCACAGAAATAAAATTAGGGAAGCTTTATTTACACATCCCATCACCCACATCTGTGTCCATGACCACACACAGGCCATCCACTGAGTTTCAGGCTCTGCTATCAGATGCTTCCTAATCCACGAACAATACTGGAATTGCGACAGTTGCAACTAGCTCACGCTCCCCAGATGTGACCTTTGAGGTGCTTTATGGAGAACAAAAGGACACATGCTAGCTTTCTAGTTTTGCTGCTGTGGAAATTCCTTTCCAAACTCCACCATTTGTGTCATACCTAGTTCTTGGCACCTGTAGAGCTCTAGCAGTTAGATTTGAAAAAAAAGAACTGGATGGCTTAACCTTTGGAGACTGATCATGTTAAGATTCTAATTTTTCTGAAGTGGCAGAATTGGGCTAAACAATCTTGTATCCATGATGCAACGCATCTCCTTATATGGGTAAGTATGGAAGAGAGGGAAAAAAATTAAAAAAGATAAGTCTACACTCAAACAGGGATGCAGCGCAGGAAGCAAAGTGAAAGGAAGAGATCAGGACATTAGACTCACTACACACTGAAGCATGGTGCACAGATCCCCCAAGTTTTCATTGACAGAAGGTGGCAGTTTGCCAAGAACAATATATGTTTATCTTTCCTCTGGTTTAAATCCTTGTCAGCAGCAGCTCAGGGCTCACTGCAACACTGCAGACCTGCCTGCAGAACACCACCCTTTGCTGCTTCTTGGCAAGCCGTCATTTACCGTCATCAGCCCGACCACTGGTACTCCATGGCCTCCTGCCCACACCAAGCCACTCCCTGACTAATGGATTGAGCCCTTTTACAGAGATGTTCCTTTCTGCTGTGGCATCCTTATGTGTAAATCTACAGAAAGATTTACCTGGCACTCCAACATGGTTCTCCACGCATCGGATGTAATTCTGGGCCTTGGGTGGGAGGTCCTCCCACTTTCGTGCACCAGTTGTGTCAGTCTTCCACCCAGGCATTGTTTCATACTCTACTTCCACCTTCTGTAGTATCTCCTGGTTGGCTGTGGGAGAACAATTTTTATCACTGTTGATTTTAGCTGCTCCAGCTTAAAGAACACACCTATGCTTCTTGACCAACAGAGTCTTTTGACAACATTTAATAAATAAATTTAATAAAAATACCCGCAGTATTCTGCTGGTTGGTTAATTAATTCATTCTTCATTTAGATTAATTTCTGCTACTTAGGAAGGTAACTGATTCAAGACGATCCAGTAAGCCAGTTTCCTCTTGTCAAAACCTTAGGATGCATTCTATGTTGTCAGAAGACCACAGTAGTATTTCTAAGCAAACAAACTGTTTGACTTTTACTGTAGTTTCACCTTTTTTGGTTCAGATTTACACATAATAAAATAGCAGTCCTTCTGTAGACAGGGAACAACTGTCTCACCTTCATGGAACAGGGTTAAATCAGGCTTGCTAAAAACTTAGATGTCTGCAAGACTTTCCCCACTGAAATTCTCACTGTGCTACTGTCCACAGCCAGGAACTACCATCAGTGGTAGGAAAGCTGGCTGCTGCTAGCACCCTGCTGTACCTCCAAAATTCCCCATCTCAGCAGAACAAACCCCTCATCTTGTCATAGACTGTTACAGGTATCTTGAAAACATCATTCGTGTAAGAAAATTACATATTATTACATCTTAATAGAAAATGCTAATATACTGATATGGGAGTCTTTATACTGATATCACAGTTCTTCAAATTTCTACAGAAAGTCTAGCAAAAAAAGAAATCAAGCCTGATTTTAAAAAGCAAAGAGTCTTTCCCAACAGGTATGACTTAACAGGCAGGAAAGAGAAAAGTGAACACAGATATTTAACAACATACCTGGAAAATATGGAATTCTTTTTCCACCCAGTTTATAAGCAACACCAATTTTGATCTCATCAAGGACATCAAGAATATCCAGTTTTGTTAATGCCAAACTGTATAGAAAAACATCAGTTAGAGTTACACACATCATGAATCTCCTCTTTAGTACTTTCCACTTGCCTTTTTTTTTTTTTTTTTTTTAATTCTTTCTAGTTTTTGTTCACAAATCCAGCTCAGGCAAACCAGCAGTCAGAAATACACAAATATATTAAATTATGAACATAGTTAATTTAATTCATGCCTCTGGGATGAATACATGACTGAGTTACTAAGTCGCATTTCGAAATGCTTGTCTGCTCATACAGGTGCACAGTGTCAAGTTCAGAGCATGAAAATGCAAGCTGGCCATGTAAAGTGGCACTTTCTGGACTTGGTTTGGGCATGTCACTTTACATCACTATTAGTGAGTATCTCTGTTATTCCTACTGATTCACAGCAACTGTAAAACAGATTTATTTACTAAATTACACTTTTAAAACAATCTTCACAAGCATAATCTGGCTACTAAAATCACATATAGAGTTTGGTAGGAAAGACCCCAGCCTGACTTTCAGTTCCTGGGCTGTGCTATCAGGGTTGTCAGTTTAATGAACCTTTTTCATCTTTTGAATGAACACACTGGAACACAAAAATGGAACCTCAAGAAGACACCATAATATTCACTGATCAGAATACAACCTTATTTTAAAACTAGTCAAATTCTCTGGAAACAGTATGCCAGACCTTGCTTGGTGAAAATATGAGTAGCTAAGGATTTAGACAGGTACGCACATTAATAGTCCTTGCTTTATGGGCTCAGTAAGCACATAATGAATGCAGTGATTAAATGAAAAGACCTTTTGGGAAAAAAAGCAGCATAGAGGCAGTTCTTCAGCTTTTTTCAAGTTTTTATCTGCCCATGTTTTTTAACTGCCACAGTTACCAGGGATGACATAGTTTTACTGATAGAAGTGCAGTAACAGTATAGAGCTGAAATGGAAGGAAACATAATGCCTTCCTAATACTATTTCCACATGACCTAGAGCTGGGTAAATTAAAGGAAAATATAAATCCAAGTAGAAAAATGTTTTTAAAACCCTTCTGATAAATTTATGAACAAAGCTCATTGTTCCCTTTTAACATTAGTAGCATAAACAATATTAAGTCTCAGTTTATAAAATATTAAAACGCCCAAACATTCATATGTTTGTATATATGAACAAGCTTGCCTGAATATGTAAGTCAACATTTAATATGAACACAACTGTAATGAAATGTTTGCAACATTTTCTGACAATACAGATTAATAATTAGTTATAAATTAATGGCTTGTGACAGTTAATAGCATTTTAGCATTAGACATAAGTTAGCTTGATGGCATTATGGTCTTGAACAGTTCCTTTGAACATCCATTTTCCCTTTAAAATGTCAATTTAAAAAACATTTTGAACTGTAAAATAATTTACCAGCCATGTAAATTGCTGAGTCCCAATGAAAATAAAACCTCAGCCCATTAAAAGAAGCTTTTATAATACAATATTAGACCACACCTTTGTAAATAAATGAATCTGTTAGGACTGGAATGAGAACAGCCAGTTGCTGTACACTTTGTGTCATCCCACTTGTTTCACTTAAAGAGGTAGTGGTTCCAAATTATGCAGAATTGGTCCTACAAGAATGACCCACTAGCGTCAACCAAACTCAAAACCAGCAGGTTTTAGATTGCAACATAAGTCAGTATGAAAGTACTGGATCAAGAACACTAGAGCAAACTGTCAGGAAACTGATATATTGATCCAATCTACATTGGTCATCTGATGTAAGCAACGTGAAAACATATATTAAAAAAAAAAATCACTGCTATGATGTTGTAAAATCACTTCATTTGAAAAAATAGTCAAAAGAATTAGATTGTTATTAGCATTAAGACAATTCTCAGTTGCCCATTGTGAATTATTTTATTGCTTAAAATGTAACACTTTACTGGACTTATATTAATGTTACCTACATATTTATTCTGCGAAGCACAAAATTATCACTTCCAAATGTAGCGCAAAATCTGTGATGCTTACGCAGTGAATCCGTTGATCATATGAGCATATTTCAAAATGACAAGATCTAACCAGCCACAGCGTCTCTTTCTGCCTGTAGTTACTCCCCATTCGTGGCCACGGGACTGTAAAAGATCTCCAATTTCCTAAAAGAAGACAGAAAGAATGCTGATGGTATTTCACTGAAAAATAGCAGGAAAACAAAATCTAAACAAATACAGACAAATAGCAGGAAAAATATTGTTGTTCCATTCCAAGGCTTTTTTGTAGGAAAAAAATAATTAAGTTTTATTAGGAGGGGACTTAGGTGGAGAGTAAAGCCCCTCATGCACAGGATTTCTGTATTTAGATCACTAGCGTCTCCAAAATACATTTTTAATATGACTATTTTGTGTTACAAGGGGACACCTTTCTTCCTTCTTCATTTGATAGGAAGATTTATTTGACAATTCGGCCCTGTTTTTAACTTTGTTTGTGCTTACTTTCTTGGCTTGGTCTTTTGGCATCTATTGTTTTGGGGGGCAAGACTGTAAGTGGTGGGGACAAGATCAATGCTTGTACAAAGTCTAGGTCAACAGACTCCTTGACCATGCCTAGGGCTCCCAGGTTCTGCCACAGTATGAGACTGCCAACTGTTCCCTTTGGGCTGGCAGTGTTTATAATGTGTTAAACATGAAAAAGAAAGAAACTTTATGCTCATGATTCATAAAACTAAAGGGTATCACAAATTCATTTGAGCCATTAGATAAAGGATTTTAGTGACTAAATCCTTAAATTAGATTTGGATCACTGACCTAGACATAGCTCATCATTAATAACTTCAGCTTTCTAGTTTCTTGATAATTAAAATATAATAGACAGTTTAAAAGAACCAAAATCTCTCCCCTTCTTTTTATTGATCAGTTTGTGGTCACTGTAATATAACATCATCACATTCATGTTTCACTCCTTTGAAGAAAAATACCTTAAGTTTATAATGTAATTCTCCTCTCTTTGTGAGTGCAATTGCTTGGCATTATTATTATGGTGCTTATTTACTGTTGGTATACCCTTACCCCATTCCACTGACCTTATTTTTTGCCAACTGTATATATTGCATATTGTAACATTAAACCTACATTAATCTGCTCCGTGGGGAAGGCTCCAATTCCCACTCGAGTAGTGTACGCCTTCACCACACCGTACACATCACCAACGTGCTGGGGAGGAACACCAAGTCCGGTGCATACACCACCTACGGTGCAGTTCGATGAAGTCACGAAAGGATACGTGCCTGTCAGAAAAACACAACACACAACCCCATTTCAGTAATGGTAAGAAACAACGACTGATTTTCCTTTATGAGTTGAAAGGAGATTTTCACCTCTGTTTGGCTTTAAAACTAAACTGACATAGCAGCCAAAGAGCAGGGCAAATTCTTCCTACTACACATCCCCATTTTGCTTTTAATTGGAAAAAATAAGCTGTTCTTCCCCAAATTGCTTCCTTCTGTAGTGAATAAAACATATTTAGACTTCTAAAGCTCCACAGAAACCCTTCTAAATGAAGGCTGTTTTCACAAATAGCTGACTTACCCAGGCAATTTGTATAAGCATATTATTAGTGAGCAAGAAGTTCACACACACAAATAAGAAAATTTACTGCTTTCTTATACTTAAGGAGGTATCAAGTATGTACGATCTGGTCCAACATGCAAGCCTTTCTGCATTCATCCTTTGCAACTTTCACTAAGGATTGCCCACAAGGGAGAAATTTAAAAGCAGCTCAACACTATTTCCATTAGGCACTGCATCTGTTACAGGATGCTGCTGCCATGTAAAGCTTTTTTCTCTGTCCTGTGTATCACAGAAAGTATTTCCACAACATCCACGGAGAGCCTGGCATAAAGGTCACAGTCTGACATTCCCAGTGCTCTACACAAGTAGCTCTGAGTATCTGCTGCAGATTTTCTAAGCCTTAAGAGGTTATTCATGATCTCTAAATTGTTACTCTAGATTGGAGCATCTTTCCAGTTCTTAGTTTCATTTTCATGGAGTCCTAAGTAGTTTCATTAGACTTTTGGTACAAGAGCAGAGCAGAGATGAACTGAAGAAACTAGACTTACCGGTTATCTGCACCAGTTTAATCTTCCCTCCACTGCAGAGGAATTATTTCAGCAGCACTGCAGTGGGCGTCTGGAATGTACGGCAATGTGCACGACAGCAATATCAGGAGTGAAATTTCAACTCCATTGGAACAAGCTTCAGTAAAAATCAGTATTTAAACCCTAAGCACTTAATCCTGTTAATGATACAGTCTCTGGCTTCCTGCACTTTACTTGTGGGAGATCTGATCCTATTAAAGGAAAGAGTATTTTGTTTCTCTATTTTCCTACTGTTTGTAAAGCTGATATAAACACAAATCAAAATAAAATTAATCAAAATAAAACTAATCTCTTAGGAGTTAAATTGAGTTTAGAATTTAACTCACCAAAGTCAATATCAAGTAATGCTGCATTGGCTCCTTCAACAAGAATCTTCTTTGGGGAGCCATGAAGAGCTTCATACATAAAATACACACCATCTCGAACCATGGGTCTTATTTTTTCAGCATATCCCTGCAAATTTGAGCAGAAATGTCAGCTTCCCCAGACAATGTCTGGAAGCAGGGAACACTGCATTCATTTTTGAAACACCAGACATACAGGTAACTCTAATACACCAGCTTCAACAACTGTGTTTTACCTGAAAAGTACAGCTATTAGATTACATCCTATTGAAAACAAATCAATGTATTGAACCACTCACATAAGAAAACATGACTTGTTATGGCATTAGAATGCCATCATTTCTGTACCATTTCTATTCACAGAGATGTTGCATACCTACCTCATTTTGTTGATATAGTCAATATATAGTGTGTCTATAGTCTGGACACACTGAGAGTGGGACTTAGAAGTAGTTCAAGCTCCAAAAGGGAAAAAATAAATCACCACTCACAAATATTAAAAAATATCTTTAAAAGTAGAGCGTCAGCTCTGAACGAGTACCAGACAAAACTTTGGAAAGGTAAGAGTTTTTTTAGCACCCCATTTTCTTACATATTCATGAAAGAAGATGTTTTACCAGTGGCTCTTCTGAATTTATTTATAAAAAGACATTTTTATTGTAATCCAGGATCTTGAAACACAGCTTCCACAAACAATTTTTGAGCAACCATGAAAGTCTCTCAGACAGACAAGGTCAGTCATGGCTGGAGACAGCTAACTGCAAGTGCCACCCTGCGCTCTCTTGGCTACTTTAATACAACAGTTATTTAATGTCAAAAACCTAAAATATTACAGGAGAATTAAATTATACACAAAATTTATTTTACTGCCCACAATAAGAAAACATTCTATTACAAAGTATAGCTACTGCTTATTAAAAGGCTTTATAATAATGAAGACATGCATTTTCATTTAAATGAATTAATTAGTTTAATAAGTAGTCATTCTGGTACACTTAATTTTCACTTTTAAAATTAAAATAAATATTACTATTTTCTTCTACACTTTCCCTGAAACTGAACAAATATTACAAGTGTTAAATCCTTACCTTTAGCTTTTTCAATTGTCCTTCTACATCTATTTCCAATGAAGGAAACATTGACTTGTATTGTTGTGCCAGATTTTTAAATCTGTAAAATATTGAAGTCATATCTATGAAGAACACTCTTTGAGTTATTGTTCATAGAACCTTTGGCAAGAACTCATCTTATATTACACAGAGTATATACTGAGAGCTATGGGAAGACAATACCCAGAACTTCAATACCTCAACCACTGCATTTATCAATGTACAAAACTACATTGTAAAGATGAGAAACTCAGTGAAGTACAGGAAATACATACACACATCCCATCCAGTTTTCTTCTATTTCTGGACAATTTATATAAAAAAAATCAGACACATATTTAAAAACATCTCCTTAAAAGCAAATCTGCCAGTGAAAATGTATCACTCTAACATATTATTCAGAAATTAAAATAGTTGTACCTTGAAGAAAATTCATCAAAGTCAGAAAGGAGGTCACAAATTCGAAGGCCTGTTCGTGCAGCTTTGGAAGAATATGTTGGTCCAATCCCCTTCTTCGTTGTGCCAATACTAGTTAAAAAGAAACCCCCCAAACATGTTTAAGCATAATATGCTTTAGTTTAAATTTAGCATGCTCTTTCTTAGCATAATAAGCAAAAACATGCTTTATGCTAAGTAATTTTGTTAAAGCTCTTCAATATACCATATACTGGGAAGGAGTTCCGTGACATAAAAAAATGAATAAAGTTTTATAATAATAAATAAATAGCAACTTTCATGCTTCAGTGGATTTGCATAAATATTGCTAATAATCATGATATGCAGTAAAGCATTAAGCTTTGGGCTGAGACAAGCTTACTTGAAACTATGTGTGTATATACATATATTATACAGTAATAATGGTTTCTCTACTGTACTATCCTGTGTTACTACTACATCACTTACCACAAACGATAGGAAACTAATGTCATTTTCACAGCTGCAGCACTGCCTATAGTTGCAAACAACAGCCAGTTCTCTGAGTGATCAAACTGTTCTCCTATGGCTTTAGCATTACTTATACTATCTCTATGATCTATGAACTCTTGCTGCAGCCTTTAGAATCCCAGAACTGTAGAATGGTTTGGGCTGGAAGGGACCTTTAAAGGTCATTCTGTCCAAACCCACCCCTGCAATGAGCAGGGACATCTTCAGCTAGACCAGGTTGCTCAGAGCCCTGTCCAACCTGACCTTGAATGTTTCCAGGGATGGGGCATCTACCACCTCTCTGGGCAACCTGTTCCAATGTTTCACCACCCCCATTGTAAAAAATTTCTTCCTTCCTTTTACCTTGATGAGGATAAAAATTAAACTGTTTCCCTACCCGCATGTCTATTTTCATGTGCATTTTAGAAATCCAGTAATTTTGAGATCTCTATTTATATGTTAAGTTTGCCTCAAATTGTCCAGTAGGATCAAAAACTAACAGAATGACAGAGAGAAAAATACAGCGTGTTTATATAAACCTTTGTTCTTTCAGAAATCAGAATAATGAAGTATGAATAGCTACATACGGTGCTAAAGTGTAAGATTAAAATTACAACAGAAACTAGTATCTCCATGAAGTGTAAGTGAATATACAATAAATTATTACAAGTGTGGAACCTAATTGCACCAACACTTCAGACCTGATTCAAAAGAGCCTCACTAGTCTGATATCAAACTGGACTGGAGACATCATTTTAATGGCAATGAGTTTTGAGGATTTGGTAGGAATTTCAAAACACCTCTATATGCTGCAGAGAACTGGAAAATGGAAATATCTAAGAATTTATGCCCTGCTTTTTCAGTAATACCTCAGAGTTTGTTCTCTAGCATAAGTAGAAGCAGAACAGAGTCAGAGAGCTAGTAACATCAGCAAAGCTCTTTAGAGATACGTTGCATTTCTGTTTTTTCCAAAATGACACCAATTTTTCACATCTGTGTAATTATTAATGGAAAGAAGGTGCTGAAAATATTTACTTTTTTCCTTCTTGTGCTTGACGTTGCACTTCCTGGAGCCCATCTACTGCCTGGTGAAAGTCAAACACTGCAATGGAAAATCAAATGGACATAGTGGGAGACCAAAGGAAAAAACACTCTTCTTCAAATCACAGACACCTATACTTTCAAGACTAAATGCCTTTGTAATCATTGACAGTGTACAGGCCTCCTCATGTGAAAACAGAGCTAGTATTGCTTAAACATTGTGAAAACATGTAAAATATTGCTCTTTAGCGGATACAAATTCCATTATTATGTTTCAGATATACAACATAGAAAGAAGCTGTATTCGATCAAACAGATGACTGCTCTGTGGAGTAATATTGTAGCTTAGCATCATGAGCTAAGCAATCATTTGTGAGTTTTTTCCTCCTTCGATCATTGCTTACCTATATGTGCTCTATCTGATATAATCAGTCTTTTTTCCCAGTCTTTTAAACCTGTCAGAAGACATAAAGAAAAGTAGGATTTCAGCTGCACCGACTGGTTAAACTTTGAGATTTACTTCTAGTTTTTCTTCTAGTTTATACAGCTTCTTGTTAAGAACACTTTAGACAAAAAATGGATAAAACATAAGTAAGTATTAAACTTAGCAACGTTTTTGGTAACAAAACCAGCTTTCTCGTTTTGATATGGACAAAGACACTCACTTCTTAATGTCAGAATGGTGTGTGGCTTACATGCAATTCTTATTTTAAGGAAGAAAGATCTTGTTTAACTTGCTAGATGATAAATCACTTAAACTCCATTTGTGCCTTTGAAAATATAGCATTTTTATATCTAGAATCATAGAACAATTTAAGATGGAAGGGACCTTAGAAGGTCATCTTGTCCAAACCCTCACTTAAAGCAGAACCAACTGAGTTTACATTTGAGCACAGAAAAGGGGACACAAACTCTTGTTTCAATAATCTTGGTTTGAGGGCACACTTTAGGATTTTATTTTCTATCTAATATGGTAACAAATGCCATAAAACTCCTGGAAACCCCATGAAAAGATTGTTTTTGAAAATCTGTCTGAAGACTACAACACAATTCAACATTTTACATACTGTTTCCTTCATTATTTAAAATGCAGAATGGTATTGCACAGATTACTTATGGTCAGGAACCAAGTTTTAAAAAACAACTCAACCTGGCTGCCAACATCAAGAAAGGTTAAAAATTACTCGATACAAACCTTTCTTTTCATTCTTTTCAGCTTCTTCAAACAGGCCTGGTAAATGTATAACCACTCCATTACCTTAGGGAACATAAATGATTTATTTAAGGCAAGAAATAAAATACACATCCTTAGGATGTACAGCATGTAAACATTTGCTGTTGGAAATTTTATTTAAAAGATATGACGAAGTTTCTCACACTTCTCACAAACTAATCTCGAGAAATTTTGAATAAATCCTCATTTTGGGTAAGCAGCTACAAGCCTGCTAAAAGAAAAAACAGAGCTTGCTTGTTTCAGATGTGAATGTCGAGCCTGCTCGGACGCCAGCTGAGGTAAGCGGATTCTCATTTTTGTTTGCGGTGGACTTTGCACCACGACTTCAGCCTCAATTGTTCACTGGTAAAAGCTCAAAGGAGTCTATGGCCCTACAACACTGACAAGCCTGTGTGACAGTATTTTTCTTCAACATTCACGTATTTGTTTTAAACTGAGCTCAAACTAGTGCTGTAACACATTAGCAATGCCTTCTCCCTGCTTTTGAGCTACAATATAGAATTCACAAACAACACGGAGCATTACTGATGAGGCGTGGAGGATTAGTGATGTAGTGGGCTGAAAACAGCTGCTGCTTCCTTCTTGGGAACATCAGAAATATCTGCAAGAGTCTGTCTCAGCCTAAATTTAGGATAACTGAAGTTACAAACTGACAAGGGAGTAAAATGGAAAGCAAGACAATACACCATATTTATCAGAGAGAAAAAATGTTTCATATATTTCAATCATCCATTTGGAAATTATCACATGGAACAGAAGTGCAGCTACAGTCCCATGACTCACTAAAACTTGCACTAATTTCTTGCACATTCCATATATGGGTTTTTTTCTGTCAGAAAGAATAATAATTCTGGCCAAGTATAAGGCTTAAATTTGCCTATCACTTAGATATGAGTTCAATGCCCAGTAAGCAATGTAAACTTTTTTATGATGCCATTTGCACCAAATATCTTCACAGTGAAATACATCATCATCTTAAACAGCTGGCAATGTGAACAAAAAGGAGGCTGGATGATGACCTTTCAGGCAGAGCCCTGTATCTTGGGGCCTATTTCTGGACGGTCAGTAATGCCAGAGATAAATTATATTATTTGTTTAGTCTAAGTGCTGTGTTTTCTGTCCTCAAAGTATAGCAATTATATTTCTGAAAGTATAAAAGGAGTGTACAAGTAGAGAATGGGATCCAAACTTGCACCATAAAGTATAAAAGCAACATGATGGAAAGAGGAGGTTCTTACTTTCAGTTTTCTGGTAGTAGACACTAAACTGATCCTGAATGTGGAATAACTCCTCATGTTAAAACATCAGTGAAATCAAAGTCAAACAGCTAAAGCAAATCTGACTGACAGTCACCTATACATTTTTCTTTGCTTGCTGCTAGAAACTATGGTTGCAGCTACTCACCGCGTAATATTATTTTATAAGATCTAAAGTTGTCTTACCAATAAAAGAAATTGCCTTTGGATTAATGATGCCGCTAGGAAATAGGTGAAAATCATATTCTTTCCCATCAACAACCACAGTATGGCCTGCGTTATTCCCACCCTGCAACAGAAAGAAACACCAGAAGATTAATAGTTTTACACTACTGCTCTTAACTCTCAGCAGATGATTTGACAAAATCACCTGGTTTTATTTATACAGTCATGTCTTAGGTCACTGCTTTCTCCACCTTATAGTTTCTTGAGAAACTTGTAAAAAGGGCTCAGACAGGACAATCAGGGGGCCAAAGGATTTCAGCAGAGAATTAGGAAGCAAAATGACACCAGGGAGTCAAGGCAGGACTGGGGCAGAGCTAGAGTAAATACAGGAGCGGTGGCAGAAGCTAGAAGAGAACTGAAGAATTCTAGGGACAAAACTGAATTACCACCCATGGAGTCCTGTCTCTGATGTGACACAAGCCCATCATTTTTGGGTATATCCTGTTCATGTCAATTTCTTTGGGTTTAAGCCTACAATGCCCCATATTTCCTTTTGAATGGAAGCTCTTCCTGCCTGCCCACCCACCAACAGCTACTGCTTCTCAATGTGTTCAAGGTGGAAGGTCTGTATAAAGTTGGGAGCACATGGAGACTTTGCAGATTCACAGAATCTCCCTGTCCAGGGATGATCTTCCCAGTTAACACCACCACCACACCATTATGGAGTCTGCTGCAATTCAGATCACATATTCTCATCTCCCAAGTCATGCACTAGACCTGAGAATGGGAGCTCGTATTTTCTCAATAAACTGATTTTTCCCAAAAGGCTTTAAAAGAGGACGATGAGACACTGCACAAACTTGGGAAGAGGTGAGTAAATCAAGGTCACGAGTTGATTTGATCTGAAAGAGGGAAGAGTTCTGAAAACTTAAGTGTCCCATTTTCTTGACAGGCTTAACGTTCCTTGCTGTTCTGTCATGATGTAACTTTTTCTCCTACTGATAAGATTGGGAAATATGACTACTTGTCTGCCCTGGTGGTACAGGCATTTTCCAAAATGATTACAAGTCTTTGTGGATTTGATATGAGGTGTGAATGATGTAGAAGTGTCTGGAATGAGGGCATCTACTGGAAAGAGAACTGAGACTGTCATTGGCAATTTGCAAATAATTAAGAGTGTTGGCTGAATGAGTGGAGTTGTTATATGAAAACTCTGTGAGAGGACAATAATTTATAAAAACACATGTTCTTGCAGAGTTTAATTTTCTCTTCATTTACTCATTTCCCCATTTGTTTGCATGTAAAACACAGGAAAACAGCAATGTGGATATACTCTGAAACATAATATTAAGAAAATAAAAGCTATGGCTTATAAAAAAAAAAGGTTTTTTTAAGCAGTGGGATGGAGGAAAACATTAAGAAATATGCCTTTAACAGGACAAAAGTAATTTTAATGTTTTGGAAGATGCGAGCTCAACAGTGAAGTTTAAACAGATAGCCTGCTAAGGGACAGCTGAGTAGGAGTTGTAATAAAAAAACTGTCAAATCAAATTAAACCTGTGTGTGCACCAAACTGCTGGTTAGCTCATCCTTGGGCTGGGAAGGACTCCCAAGTGTCTTGCTAATCCAGAGTTATAACTTGTCCAGAGAATCCTGAAGAAAGTTCAACCATCCTAGGCATTTAACTTGCCTCCCAGATATAAGCTGGTTGCAGGAACCTGGATCTAGTTGAAGGTACTAAACTATCTAGCAGGCTAATAAATCATGCAGGAGACTCCTTTGCATGATATTTAAGAGGTCTGAGAGGGGATGAATCGCACTGTTTGAAACACTAACTTATTTTATTACAGCAATATCAGGCTTGAGAACGAGGGTAGTAACTTCTGAGACAATCAGCTTTCCTCTTCTGTTTGCCTACAGATGAAGATGGAAATTTTAAAAGAATGAACCCCATCTGGTTTAACAGTGATTTAATCTCTACTACAAGAATTTTCACATTTCCTGAGAAAATGGGGAACCAGGATCCTTCAAAAGTATTTGTTGTCACTAATATTATAGTTATATTCTACTTTTGTTAATCCACATGAACAAATGAAATCAGGCTTGAGGACTCACAATCTGAGACAAGAGTACTCCTAAATTATAGTCTGAAGTTTTCTTGTATCCCAAAATTTAAGAAGGTGGGACACACCACTATGAGAATGTTTATGGAAGATAATTCATGCTTCTGGAAATTTTCCTGAAGAACTCGTAGCCAAATACTGTCTCTTTCTTTAGCAAATGCTAAAGAAACAAAAGAGACATTAATTTTAACTCCTCAGTCAACCATCTGTGAAAGCTGGCATACATGAAAAATGCTGAAGCACAGAAACATCAGCAGAGATGTTACATTGTCTAATTGCCAAAATCTCTGAATCCACTTTCAGTCCCTCTGGACAGATAATATAAACCAAGAATTCAGGGACAGACCTTATAAAAGTGCACTTCTCCAATCTAAAGCTAGCATTGACAGCTCTGCAGCTGTTTTTGAGCACTGCTCATGTTGGTCTGCATTTCCTAAACAAGTGTCTTCTATTTTTACAGCTCAATTAATTACATTTTTACAAATATAATTAAAGTGGTAGCAGAGCGCTTATGATCAACAGCCACAATCAAACTTGCAAAACATGCTGCTGGCCTGATGAGATACTTTCTGTTATCTGGTCATTGCAGTAATTCTCATGTTCAGTTTCATAGACATTCCAACAGCATATTGACAGTCTAATAGCTCAGATATTAAAGATATCTACTAATATTCTAATTTTACTTGAGTTCTAAGAGTCAATATAGAGGCTGTACGAGCCATTGCTTTTGCTACTGAAGTATAAGGGGAACCTAAAAGCTTGTATGGGATTAATCTGAAGACGACATGATTGAAGGTGCAGAATACTACCTGGTACACTGCAACCATGAGAACTCTCTTTTTTTCCTCAAATGGTACTTCACTGAAGTGGTGTCAACACTAATACACCTAGTGACAGTATTCTCCAAACCCTCAGGAAGCTTCCACTTGGACCAAGAAATGTTTGGTTTCTCTGGCTGGCTTTTGCTTCAAATGCAGCTCTGCATAATGAGCTTCCATTTAATATCCAAACCCAGCTCCCAGAATCTCTGCTGTGCACCACTGATCTCACTTGAAATTTATCTCTCCTCATTTGCACTTCTTAGGCCTCCAGAGATGGTATCTGCCTTCTTTTGTGGTTCTTCAATAACTTCTCTAACAAAGGGCTTGTTAAGGCAACTTCTGACAGATTAATCACCAGTGTCACTTTGGCATCATCTGTACTGCAAAATTATGGTATGACCAGAAATAATAATTAACATTAACTTACAAAAATCTGGGAAGCCTGGGCATTCCCATTAAACTGCTTTGCTGTATTCCCAAGAAGGAACCATTAGGGGAGCTGCTGAAGCTCCAAAAGGCTAAAAGTGCAACTGGGATGCCAGCAGTCTGGAACAATAGCATCCACTTCAACCTGAAGCCTTCCTCGCTGCTCTGGCAGTGATTCCAACATGTTCAGCAGCGCTTGTGCCCCTTCTGTTAAGCCACTTTAATCTCTAGTGACTCTACTATACCTGCACCAAATGCAGGAACCTAGCAGGTGCAGGTGATTGGGGCTATGAATTACAGAAAACTGCAGCAATGAAGTGGGACTTGAGAACTAGAAAGAATTAAGCATGCCAAAGACAACATGGTAGGTATCTTACTATAGTAATAAGAATACCTAAATATCAATCAGGAAGCTCATTGCCAAAGCACACACACAAGTCCTTCCTTTGAGGCACTGCCTAGATACAGTGATACATTTTGACTGTGCAGCCACAGCTGTTACTCTTTGTATTAGATATATTAAAATTTCAGAGTGGATCAATGCTGTTTCTAACAGTATTTGGTAGGTGTTAAAACTCTTCACATTTAAATCAGGCACCTAAGAAAAAACAACTTTCACTGAAGTCATACATAGCCTGCAGTCAAAAATTAGTATTTAGTCTTTTCAAAGTACCTACATTGCTTAAGAAATCCATTTTTATTAACTTTTAAACTACTAGAAGTTAAGGCTCTATTAACAGCATTAAATGTGTATAATTTCAATATATTTTGCCTAAGGAATGCTCTATCACCTTGTGGAGCTGCAAGCTATATGTCCTTTCTTCTAAAATCCAGCAGCCCACCAGCAATGTGGTTTAAATTCAACAAACTAAAATGCCTGTCAATCCAGGTTGGAAAACAGGCCTTCAAGACAATGGAAAGAGTTGCAACATGTTGTTTTGAAGAGTTAAACAACAGGAAACATACTAGGCATTCTTTTCAGATTGGAATAATACTACATGGTGAAGTTTGGTGGGGTTTTTGAAAATTATTTTTAAGCAATGTTTAAGTTGGACTGAAATGAAAATGGGATTTTTTTTTTCCTGGAAGATTTTAATCTATATTTTCAGACTTCTAATAATCAAAGTGTAAAGTTACATGTTGTCCCAGTACCAGAAGGAGCGAAAGGAACTTAAGCTGCCTCATAAAACAGTTGAATGTTTTTTTCAAGTACATTATTTAAAAAGAAAATACTTTTCCAAAAATAACTGTCTTTCACGGAATTAATAATTATTATGAACAGGTTGTCAGAGGAGAACACCTAGTCTTTATCTTGTTAGTAGAACTTACAAAAAAGACAAAGAAACAAATCCACTTTCCAAAGTGCTCAGTCATTTCAAGGATGATGCTTTGTTCTGTATTTTTTTTAATCATCTCTTCTATTCTCTGCAGTTGAAACATCCCAAGGTAGAAAGAGAATTTCTATTCAGAGTAGCAGTGAGGCTGTTCAGTACCTGCAGCAGGAACTCCTTCCTCCCAGCTAGACTTATGTTTGAATAAGAATGAAATGTCTCCCGATGCTTTCTTGCCAGTCAGGCAGCATGCAAGAGACTGCATTCTGTGTTAGGTGGAAGGAGCGTTTCCAGATGCTCTGCTGGTTTCCACTGGTTAGAGCATCTTTCATTTGCTCAGTTCTCCCCACAATGTGGAAGGTACCCTGATTAACAAACTAGATTGATACGAAAAATCACCAGAGCACACATAAAATGCCTTAAAACCTCATATTTTTAAACTATAACTGGAGGATGAACACGGAACAGGTATGTTTCTGATGGGTCCCACAGTGATCCGTTCTCGCACTCTTCCAGTTAGCAATGTTAATCAATGCAATGGGGAGAAAACAGGAGCTCGTTACTGAAGATCTGCAGCCGACACAAGTGTCATTTCAGCAGTACGCAGCAGCCTGAGCTCCTTAGCCAAGTGGTATATGCAGTAAATGTATAAAACGTCATCACCAGGTTTAGAATAAATGAATTAGAAACAAAGAGGTAGGCCAAATTCTGGATGGGAGATATCTATGCTAGAAAGCATGTGGAGATGTCTGAACATACTTTCAGAACTAGCTGACATGCCCAAGGCAAACCTCAATGTATAAATGGGAATATCAAGTAGGAGTAGAGAGATTGTATTACCTCTCCGTTTGGCAGTGGTGCAACTGCTACTAGAATACTGTGTCCTTGGTACTTGGACAAGATTACAAGATGATCCCCTCTGGCATTATAATCTATGAATTTATTAATTGGAATACCAGCTACAAACCAGCAGTTTGGGTAGTCTGCATCTGAAAACAAATTCTATGATTCCTGTCTATCTCTTAATTGCAAGAGTCCCAGCTCTAATTCCATCCATCAATAAAACAAAACATTTTCTGAAATTCAACTGCCTCTACAGGCCAAATACCTCTCATCATACTATGAAACAGACTATAAAATACTTCAGTTTTCTGATCTAGATCGAATAATTTTCTTCCATTCACAGCATTTCATATGTGATTCTGAATAAACAAGAAGGAGAACTGTTCATTAAGTTGTAAAGAGAAAGAAGAAACAATTCATGTAACGATGGCTCTTCCTAACTTACATCAGGAACTGCCTGGAACTAACCTGAATAACCATAGCTAATAAGCATTACTAGCACAACTGGCTTTGACATGAACTTTTAAATAATATAAATCCATTGCCTTTCATGCTATTGTTCTTCATTTATACCATTGCAAATGAGTTTAGAACATCATCAGTTAAAAAAAAAATCCAACACACAGACAAATGCAATGCATTAAGTGCTTTGAACACTCAGACCCTTAGACACAATGTCACAAAATTGCCTGTGCATGATTGCCTGTGCATGAAAGCTTTTTCCAGATGACTGAAAGTGCTGTCCATTACAGTTGGGAGGTTGCTGCCATAGGTGCTTGCTGTAGTCTCCTTTACTAGGAATTTTTTCTTGCTAATTTTTTCAGCCTAACTATCACCTGAGAGCATTCAACTCAGTTCCAAGAAGTGGGTCATAATTTTTTTTTTAAACCTAAGACATTGGAAGGAGCTGGGTTAGGCAATTATCAGTATAGCTACACCAGGAGAACAGCAGGAGCAGTGATTTTTAAAGCTAGGGTGGTCACAAAGAGCCAGAGTGAGTTACAGGTATTTATCTCCTGACACCAATCATCATCAGCCCAATTTAGTTTGCCTTGCTCTTTTTCCCAAAGAATAAACAAGAACAACTCTGCACAGAACTGCTATGTCCGATTCCTGTATCTGTTCAAGTGTGCTCCTGCTGTGTCCCTTCTCACTCTCTCACAGAATTAACAAAATCCACAGGATCCCACCTTCCCAATTAAAATAGTGATCTCTTCAAAAACTTCTGAATTCCCCTGGACAGAGACCTTCTGAAGCCTAATGAGATAATTAATAAGATTATAAGCACACTCTTGTGAAGAACTGAGAAAAACTTTTGCCCTTTTAAAGAAATATATAAAATTATTTCTAGCACAAATATAAAAACCTGAAGCTTATATCATATTTTGCACTAATAAAGTAGTATTTTTCTTTTACTGCAAATTAAAAGTGACCCTAACTTATACAGATACCTTGATCTTCCTAACAATCTGAAAAATGCAACTGGAAAAGCCAGGTCTAACTCAGCTCAGGTTTTAAACAGCAGTCAGTGTAGGCACACGAGACACTCTTAAATTCTAGTTATTTTCTCTCAAAATGAACTTAAAGTTTTGTCAAACCATGTAAAAACAATCTGCTATGAGAGACCACTACAACAAAACACACACTTAACTCCAGCAGAAGATGTAAAGAAAACAAATTCAAGTTATCTGGATAGAAAATGCTATAGTGGAAAAGGCATTCTGACTAACGCTAGCAGAACCCTAAAATAAAGGAAATCAAACATGAAAAACCTAGATGTGTCTGCTCATCTTTAGTCCTCTCTTCTGAAGAAGTGCAGCCATGTCCCTGTGGAAGTAACATGATCCAAAGATACAAACAACTTTTCTTGTATCTGTAAACAAGTTAACAACAGCTAGTGAGTTACAACAGGAAAGAAAGAGAATAGATGTCACTTCAGCTTAATTTTCAGCTGCTTTCTTTTGATGCTTGTAGAGGATAATACATTTATCAGGCTTTAGAAAGGGGATTGAAAATTAAGCTTGCTTTCTTATGGAGATTTGGAAACTTTAAACCTGACCTTCTCATACAGTATTTATAATCCTGGTGGTCCTGAGATGATCTCCCTGATGCCCAAAGGAGAGGCTAGTTTAAAATAGCAATGTTACCATGTCGTTCTAAGGCCTAAAATGATATAGTGTAGCATGTAAGTAGGTATAAGCAAAACAAAAAATAAAATTTGGGTAAAATACCTTATAAGTGACAGATTCCCACAAAAAGTTTCAATTTTGAAAGGGTGAACTTTATTGTAGCTAAGGAAACAACTTGCACTTAATGAACCCTTTCCTGTGTTGAATAGCAAAATAAAACCTACTCACTTTTTTGCAGAGATCCTTGCAAAAAAACTACTTGGAGAGAAACATGCCTGTATGGTTGTACATGTACATGGAAATGGGATTATCAGCCTTCCCAAACATTAATCAAACCGACAGTCCCACAGCCACTGCACACTCATGACTCCCAAGGTCATCAATCTCGTCACTGAAGATCATCACGCACTAAATCATTAGGAGATTAAAGTCTTTACATGCTACTACATCCTGTAGGGAGAAATTACACTAAATATCAGGGTTAAATTTCACTGAAAGGAGAGCAACACGTGATACATACAGAGAAAAGCAGTGGCCAACAAGCCCCTGTAACTCCATGTAATCATCACATGAAACTGCCCTAATTTAATCCCTGCTGCAAACAGCTCCAGCAGCCCATGATCAATAGGGACAGTCCCAACAACGTGTGGCTGCTTTGCCCTGCCATGTCGGCAGCACAACAGAGCAACAAAGGCAACTGCCCTGTCTTGTACCTAAACCATGGAGAAAAACTTCTCGTCTGGCATTTCTGCCACGTTTGGTTTTTATTACGTGAGCACTTGCCCACAGTACATTCCTTTGCATTCCTCAAAGTATCACTTCTAATATATGTGGTATGTACTTCACATTCATTAAAACACTAGAAAAAGTAAATAAGGAAACCAACAATAATACCCAACGGCTATTTGTATTGGTAGTGTTGGCCACTTCCTTTCAGCCTTTCCTAGATCATTCTTTAATTTTGCAAGGAAATCTCACAGCCAGAACTTTCTTAGGCTTTTCTTACCAGTTAGCCTCTCTCAGTCTTATCTGTTAACAGCCACTACACTGAGAAAACCAGCCACTCAAGGTCCTTGGTGTTATGACTTGGTTAAAACTTTTTGTTCCAAATGACTGCGAACTACTCAAGCACAAAAGACCTTAACACCAAGTTTTTCTGGTACCTTTTCCAACCTCCTGAGCTTTTCTTCAGTATCAACAACTACAATTTTTGTCCATCTGTCTCAAAAGATTTTTAAAATCAAAGCAATTCTTAACTTGAAAGCACACTGACTTGGATAGAGGAAATGTTTTAAAAGTGACTGCATATTTAGTGAATAAATAAAAGCACAATAATATGAGAAGCCTAACAAATCTAGGAAGTTCTTCTTATTGCAATCACATTCTTACAATTGGGTGTTGTTTCTTCAATGTGAGATCTTAACAGGAGTGCCGATAACATCAGGCACATTGCTTCCAGACACCAGAAGAGTCCCAGGTCTGACACACTCACCATTGCCACGGGCAGCACTGGAACTGCAGTGCCAAATGAAAGCTTGAAAACTCCTAAAAGCTGTCTTGGGCTAGTCACTGCTGCT
>NW_010146441.1:34394-36401 GCF_000699245.1 Pterocles gutturalis
TGACCCATTGTCACTGGTTCTGGCATGAAGCCAAGGAAAGACACACATTTGTGCCACGACTGTTTTACCAGTCTATTCAAACCCACTGCAGGTATGATTATCATCTCAAGGGCTTTACTAACTAACTCACTGGCAACTTTTTTTTTTTGTATCATTCACATTGATCTTTCCTCCCCTTCAAATTTTTTATCAAGTTGTTTATGGGGCATTTGCCTACAGTGCTTTTGGAGGTTTTGTTGAAAAACAATTTATTGCACAAGAAGACTTCATCAAGATAAGTAGAATTGTTTCCACTCCAGTACAACAGGAATTCCTAGACATTCTTGGCACATACCTAAATCTGTACAAAAGAGAAAGTGTCTCATGAGTAATTTACCATTATTGGCAAAGATGCATGGTACTTCTCCTGCCATATATGTCAAGGCATGCTACTGCCTTTTCCATTCACACTCACACAGAACTGTACAGTAAACACATCCAGTGAAAAGTTATTACTACAAGTGTACCTAATGTAGCCTCAGCTAAACGAAGCAGCTAGAACTGTATGACCAACCAGCTGTCCTCAGTCAACTGTGAGCTTACTACAGCAGCTCTATACACAACTTTTTTGGAATATGAGGTGACATGAGAAACACACAGCTGGGATAAGGGCTGTCACTGAAGAAATCACGATCTGAAGCCATGTTTTGAACACCACCAAACCTCTCTTCATTAATACGATTATATGTATCCAAATTACTTAAGCTTTCATTAGGACTTCTTGTTCTAGGAAAACATGCTAAGAGGTTAGGTAAAAAGCAAACTTCCCTCTTTATGTCTGATATTCTATCAGTTAAAAGCTTTAAACAAATGCACAAATCCTGTTTTTAAAGGAAACATCAAAATGAAACATCTGCAAGCGAACTCTTTGATTGTACGTTTCCCTGAATATACACCAAGGATTAAAAGTACTGCACAGTATAATGTGACAGTTCTATGCCCTAGTAGGTCACAGTAAGAAAGAAATATTAGCCTCTATCATTCTGCTTCTGAATGCTTTTGCTTGCTGAAAGAGCAACTTAGAGAAAAAATGTTCTTCAAGTTCTCCATTAAGAACCTGAACTTAGCCAAACCTATGCAGTTCTTCAACAGCCCTAAGCTGTCTGTAGTTATTCATTTATTTAGAAATACCTTTTCTGCTTGTTTATATGGGTATGTGTGACAGTGTATCTGGTATTTTAATGAAAGCAGCTTACAAAAAGTTTTGTTCAGCATCATCCGCGAGACTATCCAGAGATCTTTCACCCTTATTGACACATCCTCTTTCACAAAGAAAGCTTCAAGTACACCAGTGAAATGAAATCAATTACTTCAGGTGAGCTAAGATTTCATATGTAAATGATGTCACATATTTCAGTGTCGCTAATGTGAAATATGAAGTGAATTATGGAGTGTAACATGATTTGTTTGAACTTAGACTGTGTATAATCTAAGTACTGAGAAAGACTGAAACAACACGATCAACAAATTGAGACTCTTCAATTCATATGAAATTAAATTCTGAAAGCTCAGGAAAATTAAAAGAGGCCAGGGTTTTAATGCAGAATTTTCTCTATTTAGTATACTTTGAAGCCTTCCTTGTGCCTGCGAAGGACTTCCTATTCCCATTTCCCTGCTTGCCTTTCTCTCCAGTATCCCAAGAAATACCATTGCACTTCCTCTGTAGCAGTCTAGCTGTCACAGATTTTTCTCACTAAATCAACACACTAAAAATACTAGAGAAATGTTTTATGTAAATTATTTCCTTTCATAGAAATATTAGGGAACTACTATTTTGAGAAAGCTCTTCAAACTCACATTTGGCTCTGAATTGAAATTCCCGTTCAGAAGGCAGGGGGGAGAGGGAGGAACCCCACCTTTTGTAAAATGTTAGCTCAAAGAGTATCCTACCACGAGGAAGAATTCATCTACACTGAGACATTGCTTTAAAAGACATTTTCAGATCTCTTTCAGATATTAATTTTCTAG
>NW_010146441.1:36432-38323 GCF_000699245.1 Pterocles gutturalis
TTTCACTTTGCTGAGGACTAAAACAAGCTGTTGAACACTGTTTCCATCAAAGTCTCAGAAAATGGAGTGGATGCGAAATAACCTTGTCAATAATCATCATATGCTAAACCACAAAAAATTCCTGACGGAAATTTTTCTGAGATTTTCTCTAAAGCCTCTAACAAGGGAGGCCTCCAATGTTTCTTGTTTAAGCAATCTCTTTCTAGTATACAAGTGCTATCCCACTAGCAAAGTTTTTCTTAGTTTCTAGAAGGAACGTAAAGCAAGCAAGATTCTGGTCCGAACGCTGACTTTTTTCATGGCAGTACACAGCATTACCAGTCCCTCTCAAACTGATTACGCCTGTAAGTTAATGTCCTACCATTATCACACAGAGAAAACTCATCAGTACTGGTTGCGTGCTCAGATATCTGCATATCTTTTCTAAACCTAACAATCCCATCTGAGTTCTAACAGAGGCAAAAATCATACTCTCTTACCTACTTGCATGATTGGCTTTGGAAGCATGAAATATTAAATTATTAATATAGCATCTTTTTAAGAAAGCATCCAAATGCACAAAAACCCCACTTAAGCAGCATATTAAACCATCTAAGCCACTGAGCCTCTTGTTAACACACTAAACCTTCTGGCATGGTCATGCAGGCAGTCCTGTATCCTCCAAAGGGTATTCTGAGGCTGCACCTGGGGGCTGTGCTTGAAAATTAGTTCTCTGGATGGACAGCAAATCCATCTTGAAAGCAGCCTCAGGGCATCCCTTCAAAAGCAGGTCTAAAAAGAACCAAGATGACTTCTTGCAGTAATAACAGTAAACCCATGAGAAAGCACTGTTTGACTGGGGCCTATATGAAATGCTCCTCCTCAGATAAAATTTTAAAATTTTGTTTTCTCACCAAAGCAATTATGAGACGTGTGTTCAAATTTATAGCAACAGCTTATGGGGGGGGGGGGAAGAGAGGAGGATAATGATGATGGAAAAATAGCTATAATACATATTAATTAGCTAACCTTTGCATGGAAACTTCTCCCCGAGGTGATTCAGGACCTTGGGAATTTAATGTTCCAACTGAAAATACTTCCTCTGCCTTCTAAATATTTAACTCACATAACAACATTTATTTATATAATACACTTAATGACACAAATGTCTTGGATTTATCATCTCAGATTCAAGGACATCTGTAGCTTTTCAGTAGCTGTCGTGCATTTTAAAGCAGAATAAATTTCATGGTACATTCCAAGGGAGTTGAACTAAGCTGACTATGTATTAACATGGTAACGTAGTCTACAGGGACAACTGGACAGATTATCAGCTGTCCTGGTCTAATATGTCCATAATTAATGTTTGAAACAGTTCTGTTAAGTTATTACTATTATTTCAGATCACTTTAGTGTCTAATTTGTTTTATACCAGGCAAAGAGATAATTTCAAGAATCCTCACGTTATATTCAATTCAAAAATACATACAAGCAAAGCCATGTAAGATGCTCCCTGTTTGCATCCAACTCTTTGAATCTTGTATTTTTATGTAATTCTTTTACGTAACACTTCTACGTGTTTTTTCCATTTTACTCACACTCCTTTTAAAATATTTTTAGCACAAACTTCCAGGCGTTTTGCAGTGAACACAACCTGCCCTTCCAAAAAATAAAAACCCAAACCAACCCTGCATTAAAACTTAGGAAAACTCATTACGTTCATTAGCAGCTGGTCTTCAAACCGAACCATAACGGCTTGGTTTTGTGTTTTTTTGGTGTGGGTTTTTTTTTTTTTTTTCCTGCCCTGGAGGAGCAACAAGCCCGGAGATACCAACCCGCTCACAGGCAGAACCTTGCAACCACCCGACCCCACCCCAGGCCCTGGGGCTTTGTTCCCGGGACCAGCCCGCGG
>NW_010146442.1:0-11002 GCF_000699245.1 Pterocles gutturalis
ATCCCGTCCACGTGTTAATGAAAAACCCTGAGCATGTTTTAAAATGGGAAAAGGCTTCCTACAAGTCTGTGTGGTTAGTGCTGACTCCAGGGCTTCTCGGAGTTTTTTTGCAATTTCTTTTCCATTACGGGGGTGTTGCGAGCAGTTGCCTCCTGCCTTCAGGCAGCTCTTTTGCAGATGAAACTCTTGCTCGCCTTGGAAGGTTCTCCGTTTCATTTATCAATTGAAATAAAAAAGGAAAGAAAAAGAAAGAACAAAGGCAGAGCAAGGTGTGTGTCAGAGTAACTCGCCTTCCTCCAGCGCTTTTCAGCCCAGAGGGAAGGGACTCTATCAGGGGGTGCAGGGACAGGACCAGGGGTGAGGGTTTGAAGCTGGAAGAGGGGAGATGGAGATGAGATGTGAGGAAGAAATGTTTTCCTGTGCGGGGGGTGAGGCAGTGGCCCAGGGTGCCCAGAGAAGCTGTGGATGCCCCATCCCTGGAGGGGTTCAAGGCCAGGCTGGATGAGGCTTTGGGCAACCTGGGCTAGTGGGAGGTGTCCCTGCCCATGGCAGGGGGTGGCACTGGGTGGGCTTTAAGGTCCCTTCCCACCCCAACCATCCTGGGATTCTGTGATTTTCACCAGCTGATGACCAAACCCCGTGCGTACGTGTAACAGTGCAGGCGCTGCTGCTCCCTCTGGAAGGAGGAAAGACCAAAACGGCTTTTATTCTTCACAGTAAGAATACACGATGGGTTAAGATGGAGAAAATAACAATGAATTCATTTGGGGGACTTGGGGAGCTGGAGGGGAACGGCTTTACTTGGCACCTAACCAGGGTGCTGGGGTTAATGCCCTCGGTTATTGCAAGAGAAGCATCCCAGGGTCTTGCTTTAACATCTTTCCTTCCTGGTTAACTTCTGCTACTATTTTATTAAGGCATAAGGCACGCCTATAGACACCCTATAAGACACACCAGCGTGTTCACTGCTGCTTTTTTCATGGTCTTTAGAGGATGTAGCAGTGCACGTCCGTGATCTCAGCTGTGCGTGGGGCTTCCCTGGCTGTTGGCTCTGGACCATCGGAGGGCGATGCGCAGGTCTGGGGATGCCCTGCTGGGGACATCCCTCCCTGGTTCCTCTCCCACCCCACAAGCCAGAGCAGAGAAATCTTGGCTGGTGTTGGATTTCCATTTTTGCAAGAGCATAGAGCCCCAGAAAGGCAGAAAATCGAAATCTAAGTCAAGAGCCACGAAGCCGTAACCCTGATATCCCCCATCACCGAGGGCGAGTTTATGAAACTGTGACATCGGCTGGTGGCACTCGGTGTATTCAGAGCCCTGCACAGTCACCTCCATGCCAGGAATATTTTACATAACAGTCTGCAGTGAGAGCCCATAAAAGGGATGAAGACTGAACTACGATAATAATTAGTTGCATGGCACCAAACTCATCCTTAGAGAGTCAAATTATCCTGGCTGCTTACATCCCTTCCTGCAAAATGAAGCAGAGCTTCCCATGCATAAATCTGCTCTTGCTAATTATAAGCAATTAAATGTTACCACGAAATGACTTCAGCTGAACTGCAGTCGGTGCTGCAAAGAGAGAACGCTGCTTTCTTTGAAATGATGGGAAGGTTTGGTGATAATGAGCCAAGGCAATAGAAAAACACCCCAAACCCCGATGACACAGGGTTGCTTCATCCTTCTGAAGACGTGAATATCCGAAGAGATAACTGGTACGTATAAAGCACCAGTGGCCTTGAACATAAATAACACCAAGGGGTTCGGACCAGAAGAACTTGGTTTTTTTGCAATAGCAAATTGTTATCTTGGATCAACTCATCAAGAAGCTGCTTGACCTTTAGGAGGCTGGTTGGTGTCACCTAAAGGAAGGCATAAAATGTGCAGCATCTTGGACCTTTTCCTAATGGGAGCAAGAATTCATTCAATTAGCCAGGTTTCCCGGGGAGAAAAGGTCAATGTTATTTCCACCTTCCACCAGCCCCCTGACAACCAGAGCATCCACAAAATTAAGCTGCCACTAAAAATTAATTATGTTTGCCCAAGCGCGCTCATCAATAGCGCTGGAGCGAAGAGAGGCAGCTCAAAGGTTAGTCGGGTTTTTGTGTCTGGACTGTGTCATTAAGGTTGTCACATAACCGATATCCTCCTGTTTGCAGTGAATTGCTCTCCGAGGCCTCTCGATGTTATCGTGGAGCTGGAGAGAGCCAACACGGGCGTTGAAAAAGCTGGTTTTTCTCTTTTGCGATGTAGCAGGTGCTGCTGTTTCCATGCACCCAGGAAATCGTCAGGGGCTGATCCAGGCTTGGGTTGCCCCAAGGGTTGATGTTGGCCATCCAACATGGCTTGGGGAATGAAAGGACTTGGTGGGAGGAGGGAGATTTCAAGCTGGTATTAAAATCCAATGGTTGGGTCTTTTTAATAAATAGGGGGAAATGTTCATTTGTAGCCAGTCGTTAAGCTTTTGGATTTTGAGAAAAAAAAGGGGGGGGAGGGGGGGGACTTTTTTTTAGCCATCAAGAACAACTCAACAGCTTTGGCTGAGCCAACATGTGCCTGAAACCTGGGGGCTTTTTGCGAGGGATTTCCTCAGCGGGCAGCACAGGCGGGTCGGTAGCATCCCTGTATCTTGTCCATCAACCCGTCTGGTCCCCTTGGTACTGAGATCCTGGCCTGTGAGTTCATCTAGGGAGTGCATTTCAGCCCATCCCGGTGCAGTCCGCACATCGGACAGCCAGGGCTTATCCTCTGTCGGACTGGTATTAGCGAACACAGTCGGACGCCCTCAGTCACATAACATTGTTAAACTGAAGGCTGTAAACATCTATCGGTGACTTAATGAGAAAATCCTTTAAGGGATGTAGATGCTTCAAAAGCTTTTCTCAAAAAAAAAAAAAAAAAAAAAAAGCCCCAATGACAGGAAATGCTCATTTAAGGCAAAACTAAAGGAATAAAAACTAGATTTGGGAAATCTGGTAAAGAGGAGATAAGGCACCAAAAATCAGCGGATAGATGTTAGAAAGCAATGCCACGCAGCATTAAAATGAAATATACATTTCATGCAGCAGCTTTCGTTTGAGTCTTCGTGGCTGGTGTGTAAAGGTAAATGTCTGCAGCCGAGATGTGAGCGCTCAAAATAGCGAGAAGCTGGGGGGTAACAAGGAGACATGAGAAAAAGCCTGGCACGAGCGATGTTGTGGCTACTGGCCGGTGCCGGGTGGCTCGCAGCGAGGTGGCGAGGGTTGGGGGATGCCGTCTGCAGCCTCAGCCTTTGCTGGCCCAGGAGCTGCAAAGGTCTGAGCACTGGGAAGTGAGATACTGGTGACACTGGTGAGGTTTTGGGGAGCCCTGGTGGTGCACTGGTTTTACATGAGGATAAGCCAGGTCTTGAGCCATCCCTGTTCCTTTCCCTCCTGGAAGACGAAGAGCTCCGCGCGTCCTAATCAGTCTCACGGAGGCACCAGGAGATTTTGTGGCTAGAAAGCGCTTTGAAGATAGAAGTCTTTTGCAAGCGCTAATTAAATGTAATTGTATTAATCTCTTTGGTTCGGGGATCATCGCTTTGCTCTGACTTCCTCCAGCCCGTAGCGACACGGGCTCCCGTTGACGTTGGAGACCTCCCAGGGGTTTCCTAAGGCAGGTTGCTGTGACCCTGCACAGCGTAACGCTGCTCTGAGGATGGTGGTGGGAGGGTTTTCCCTCCTGTAGATTCTCTGGAAGGGTTTCGCTTGTGCTGAGCAACATGAGTAGAGCTCAAGAGTCTTCTCTTAAAAGCATCGTTGCTTCTGGAGGAGCAAATAATGTGTCTTTTCTGAGATACGGAGCAAATATGCTTTTCCTGGGATAATGCAGGAATTGTGAAAGAAATAAGAGGAGCCCCCAAGCCCACGCACCGTCAAGGAGCGCTCCGTGAGGGTTTCCTGCGTCTCTTGTTGGCCGTTCCTCTCCTCATCTCATTTCCCCATCAGGCAGCATGACAAAAGTGTCATCACCCTTTCGGTTACGGCTCTCGCCTGGCTTGTTTGCAAGACAAGGCAGCCACCGGTCCGCGTTGAGCATCCCTGTGGAAGCCCAGCTGTCCCTGGTTGGGCTGCGTCGGGTTGCGATAATACGAAGCGCTCGAAGGAATCACAGATGGCAGTGTCTAGAGCACGCTTCTGGGTGGCAGGTAAAGACTGTCTCAGCTGAAGAGAAGAGCAGAGGGAGAAGAAAAAGAGATGTGATTAATTATTCAGCTTTTATGGAGGTTAAAAGGAGGGCAGGAGAGAGTCAAAGCTCCTGCGAGCGATGCAAAAACGGTATTTACTAGATCCGTGATGTTTGGATGTGTTGGAGGAAAGATGAAAAAGGAGAAAAAAGCTTGAGCATTGCAATGTCTTTACGAGCTCTGCTGTGCGGGTGCTGCTGGAGCTCTGGCTGTTGCAGTGACACGGTGGTGGCACCTGCTGCCACCTGAGGTCTTCGTGGCCACCACCTTGGCCGCAGCAGTGTTGGGCTTCGCTTGAGGGGGTGGAAATGGGGAAGGAATGGACGCTGTCTGGTTTAGAGAGGATGAAGGGGAAATGCTGGGAAGTCTTCAGATAGGAGAAACGCTAAGGGAAGGCCAAGCCGTGGTGAGGAGGTGAAGGGCAAAGGGACTTGGGTGGTAGGTAGGGCGCTGGGTGAAGCACTGGGAAGATGCCATCTCCTCCTGTTGTCCCTTGTGCACATGATGGAGTGAGGATTCTCATCTTCACTGCAGGCTTGAGGGCCAGGTTAGATGATGGTCCGTCAGAGGAGGCTGGGACGGCTGTGATGCCACCCTTGGGCTGGGTTTGGTGGTGGCCCCAGGGCTCCTCCAGCCCCGGCTGTGGCTCTGTGCCCATGGGGACCCCGGCAGGAGCCACCCCTGCGCTGCAGGGTGATGTCTGGGTGACGTTCCTGGTGACCTGCGCTGCGAGCACCTTGGCATCTTCCTTCTGCTTCTTCAAGACACGTTTCTAACCCTTTCTCATTTTTTGGCAAGGTGAGATGTGCCAGGTCACGACTGTTGGCGGCGCTGGGTGACAAAAAAGCTCGGTGGCAGCAAAGTGAGATTGCAGAGCCATGGAGCAATAAAAAACGAGCCGGTTTAGAGCGGTGTGGTGCACAGAGGCACCACTACCTGGGAAGAAACCCAAACATTTTGGGGCTATCTAGGCTTGGTTTTGGCGTGCTGCCACCACCGCCGTATAGTTTGCTACCAACCACCCTGCGAAAGTGGGGAGCTTTAGGAAAGAGGACTGCGCCCGTGTTTTGTTTATCGATTTTAATATTTTTGTTGTGGTTATTACTTCCACTACTACTACTTAAGGAGAAGCTTATAAAGATGAAGAGAGGGAAATGCCATCTGCGGATTTTGGCCCAGTGACAAATTATACTACACGGTGTCGTTAACTCAAATATTTTGGCGAGTGCGAACAGAGGAGAAGGGAGGCGATTGCCGTTGCCTTCTCTCAAATATATACATACAGAAGGAAAAGTCTCTTTTCTTCCAGTGAAAGGTGAGAAAAGCAAAATAGGTGTCTTTGGAAGTGGGGATGGTTCCGTGCACCATGGGATGGCCTTGGAGCATCCACCATCGTCCCCAAACAAATTTGTTTTGCGACACGTCAGCACCTGCCATGAAGTCCCAGTCCCTGTTGGGGAGCAGAAGGTCCCCCTAGTTTGCTCGCCATGTTCCAAGTTGCTGCACTGGTGGCCTTTCTTCATTGCTTCGCCAACCTCTTCCTCCTCCAAGACATCCCGGTCCCGGAGGTTTGACTCCCAACTCATTCCAGGGCTCAGTGGTGTAGCCACCGCACAATGTTGGAACCAGTTCTTGGGGGAAAAATATCAAAAATTACTGTTTATTTCAGTGATGTCCTGATTGAGATGCATTTTTCATACTCTGAGCTCTTATCCAAGCGTGTTCCCAAGGGAAAAATTGACACATTTTAACATTATGGAGCAGTTTGTTATCCTCCATCTCGGGAGCCACCACAATGCCCTTAGAGCAGATATTTATTTCTCTAATGGTAGTAAGAGCCTCATGGGGTTGTTTGTAGAATATTGCACGGGCTTCCATAAATATTTCAATAATAAAAACAATAATTAAGCATTATCGCTGCGATACACGTTAGCATAGAACTCGTGAAAGCTACAAACTCGGACAACCAGGAGCACTTGCATCTCTGGCTCTTGGCTCCATCCCACACTGCTGGGGCCATGAGAGCAGGGCTGGGCTTTGGACAGGAGTTGACCAACGCTTCGGGGGCTGGATTTGGTCATTTTTCTCTCCCAGGGCAGGATGGTGATGCACAGGAGCCTGTGTGAGGCCAGGACTGTTGCTGTCAGGGTGCTGAGTGGGTCCCATGGACACGCGGACGCTCTGGCTGTGCCTCAGCATGGGGTGAGAACAGAGGGTTCCAGAGGGAAAATCTTCCCTTGGGGTTGGAGTTGGGATCCAGAAAAGGTTACGACACTGGTCTTTGTGGGGGTAAGAGCAGGGAGGTGTGGGCGGCAGACTTTGCATCTTCTGAACCCCAGGGGGTTGTCCCCCCGCCAGCTCCCCACTGGTTTCTTGCTGGGCACAGAGTGGGTGCATCCATACGTGGTGCCCACCAGGATGATGGAGGACCTCAGCCTTTCGCCGTGAACCCTACAGCCTGGAACTGAGCCATGGGGCTGCCCAGGAGCCTTTGCAGCCAAAATCCATTGGGGCATTGAAAGGGCTTGTCCTGGGTTAAGCAGAGAGTTAACTTTTTTTTTCCCTCTTCTTCATAAATAGCTAGCAAGAGGCTGTGTTTTGGATTTATGCTCAGGAGGAGCTGATAAGAACGATGTTTTGTGCTACTGCCAAGGTCTACAGACGAGCAAAGAGGCACAGACGATTGCTAGCCTAGGATTTGCTCTTAGGTTAAGATTGAGAACCCGACTGACCAATGATTTATTCCATAACATACACGTCATGCCCAGTATATAGGTGAGGACCCTTCCAGGAGATCTTTCTTTTGCTCTTTTCCCTTGGGCTCCAGATCATCTTGCTTCAGGTGCCTGCATTCGCTCTCCCAAGGCCTGTCTCCCCCACACACACTTCGGTCAGCTCTCGGTCTGGGACGCTCGAATTGTTATCTCCGTTCTGTGAGTTTCGGGACCCTCCCTCTCCGGGGGGATCGTTAGCTGGGGCCAGGTGGTCGTTTTCCCCCCACTCCGGTCAGCTCTCGGTCTGGGACACTCGGACTGTTATCTCTGTTCTGTAAGTGCCTCCGGGGGCAGTGCACCGCCCCCCCCCCACCCTGGTCTGGGGGAATCGTGAGTGTAGTTCTGTGGATCGTTAGCCAGCAACAGGCTGAGCCTTTGGTCATCAAGTGGGGTGCGCAGTATCATTGTGTGTCACTCATTTGTGTATTTGTATAGAGTATTATTTTCAATATTATTGTAGTTTAGTTATTAAATTGTCCTTATCTCAACCCATGAGTCCTCTTTTCCATTTACCCCTTTAACTCTCTCCCCTATCATTGGGTGGGGGCGGGAACTGCGTGAGCGGGTGTGTGTGGCTTGGGCCCCAGCCAAGAGCTAACCCGTCACAGGGCAACACTCCTCCTCGAAGGACGGATGGTCCTATACTGGTCCCAGTACCGCAATGTGGTATTTACACTGTCCGTGACAGCAATATGCTTTCTCCGCAGCTGTGTATTATTGCCTCTAGACCTTTTGATTTCCAGGTTAAACTTATTCACCATCAGCTTCTCCTAGTTTGAAATTTTTTTTTTCTTTCTACAAATATTTTTCCGTCGGTGAAAACACTCTGCTCCCTTCTGGTGTTTGCCTTTGATGTATTTATAGAGAGGATTCATAGCCTTCGTCTCGCCAGACGATACACAACCCAAGCTGTGTTGGACTCCTCCCAAATCCCAGTTTCTCCACTCCTCTGCCCATCCCAGCAGCTTTGGTGTGCTCTTTTCCCTGTCGCCATCCATCAGGCTCTGGTGACCGAGCTCTGATGATGGTATTTCAGATGAGGTTTCACCGCTCAGGCTCCCTGGGAGCTCCCTGGCTTGCAGGCATCATTTCTTTGTGTGCGTTGGCACCTGAGAAGGTGGATTTAGGTGATGAACATGGTGACGGAGCTCTGAAACCTGGCATGGAGCCATCCCACCTTCCGTCACCCATTAAAAAGCGATTTCTCACCTAAAGAAGCCAAGCAGCCCTCTGAGGATGGGGTGGATGATCACCCATCCCTCCCCTTGGGCTGCGGAGGGACCCTAGTGACCCCCTGAGGCTTGATGGTCAACTCTGAGATGGCCAAAACACAAGGAGCTGGATGTTTCCCTCGCTTTGTCTCTCTTGCAAAATCCTCCTCATCTCCCCAGAATCTCAGCAGGGTCCAGCCACCCCTCGTGCTCCATCCCGTCGCTGTATTTCCCCCCTTGCCCGGTCTCATGCTGCCGTTTGCTCCCTGCACCTTGCAAAAACTCCAAAGCAACCTCCACTACCAGCAACACTGTTTTCTACTTCAATCTCCAGGTTAGCACTGATTTTTTTTTCCTTTTTTTTTTTTTTCTCCCCAGCCCCCCCCAGCAAAATTCATTGCAGCGCTGCAGGCTGCCTGAGATGTAATTTTCGCAGGTTATTTTTATCAGAGGAAAATATTGGACTGCCTGCTGCCGTACGAGATCTGTCTGTGCCCCGCCGGCCTCACCGTGGGCAGCGCGCTACAACACAATGCAAATATTTTTATATATAGCATCCTCCATATGCGGCGTTGGGGGATGGCGGGAGGAGAGAGGGTTTTGGGGGGACACCGGGGCTTGGGGGGGACAAAGGGAGGGAGGTGGAGATGCTGCGAGGAAGCGGCGATTGCTTTGGGCTGAAGATGGGATGTATATAGAGAAGGAAAATTTTTTTTCCTGGTGGAAAAAGGGGTTGTTGTGTGGATGATGGGGGTGATGAAGGCACCGTAGGTCTGCGGGTGGGCAGCTGAGATTGGAGGAGCAGGAGCCAACCTGGGGGAGTGTCACCTCTTGCGGCCACCCCCTGTCCCCGCCGTGGTAACCCTAATCCTGAAAAATCACCATAGAATGGGATACCATAAATAAGCCAACAAATGGGCAGTATGAAATTCTCCGCTCCCCAGGCCCGCAGACTTTTTAGGTTTTCTTCTATTAAGGTCTAAAATCCATTTGGCTGCTTAGGGGTAAAAATTACAATATGGGGAGTTTTCTAAGGAAACGTGGAAGAACTGAAATTTCTTGAAACGGGTTGAAAAAACCCTAAATGTCTTTAAAATGTCCCGCATCCCAGCTGTTGAAGCATTGCTTTGGATGTGAGACCCAAGACTTATGCCCTAGTATCCCTGAGTTACAGCAAGATGGTTTCTTTTGCTCTTTTTTACCTTTTTTTTACCTTTTTTTTCCCATCTCCAGAAAAATCACCTATTGATTTCAGGTCTATCTTGGTCCTTGGTCTCAAAAAAAATGCATTTCCATCACCAGCATAACTAAAATGCTTGGTTTTTTCCCCCCACTCTGATAGACTAGCTCTTTCCTGGCATTTTGTAATCATAAACCGTGTCTCAGGCTCATCCTTTTCCATTAAAATAAGTGTTTACTTAGTTGCCGAGTTCACCAAAGTGCTTTGAAATGACATCACTCACAACACTGACATTTATAGGCGATGCAAATTAAATAGACATAACCACAGCTGTCAGCGCAATTCAGGCAAGGCACAGAGTCAAGGTTTCTTGAAATGGTGAAAACCTCTCTGCCCGCCGCCTGTCTTCAAACGTCCTTGTACCGGCAGTGATTTTATTTAATTGCACACTAACTCCAAAGCTTTTTCCATCCAGCCTGACTTTGCATTCAGAGAGAAATTGCTTTTCTCCAAAAGGATGCAGAAGCAAAAGGGACCAGCTCTGGAGCTGGCGGGGATTTCGGTGCTTCAGCCTCCAGCAATGTGTCCTGGAGATGGACCAGGAGAAAATAAATAGTTGTAAGAGGTTATTGCTCATTGAAGTGGCTGCAGAAGGAGAAAGCTGGGCGGGTGATGGGGTGGCACGAGCTTGGATTGAGAGGGAAGTCTTGTTTTTGCAGGATAAAGGCTCATCGGGAGCACATCCTGGTTATCTGCCGGTGGTGCTGGACCACTGTGAGCTCTACAGCATCCTCCAGGCTGGAGAATTAAGCACAGATCCTGCAGAGGAGCTGGACCTGGCACAGCTCGGTCTGATGACCTGCATGGACCTTGGAGGCTCCCACTGCAGGTCATGGTGGTGATGGTGATGGGATCACCGCTTGGAATGGTCACCCACCGTCTTGGGGTGTTGACCCACCCCAGTCTTCTTCTTTTGTCCCATTTAGGGGCTATCGTGTCTTCCCATGGGAACCATGCTCCTGGAGAGGTGTCGGGGTGCAGAGGAGCTTCCTGGGGGCCAGCGATGCTCCGAGGTGGAAGGTCTGGACTCTTGATCAGGGAGTCTAGCAATAGGACGAGGTATAACGGGTTTAAGATGAAAGAGGAGAGATTTAGATGAGATATTAGGAGGAAGTTTTTTCCTGTGCGGGGGGTGAGGCAGTGGCCCAGGGTGCCCAGAGAAGCTGTGGATGCCCCATCCCTGGAGGGGTTCAAGGCCAGGCTGGATGAGGCTTTGGGCAACCTGGGCTGGTGGGAGGTGTCCCTGCCCATGGCAGGGGGTGGCACTGGGTGGGCTTTAAGGTCCCTTCCCACCCAAACCATCCTGGGATTCTATCTCCCTGGCTCCTCTTTGGACCTCCACCTCCAGAAACCACGTCCTGCCGATGCCTCTGCCAGGTGCATGGAGATGCACGTCTCCCTTTGGGCACCCCAAAAGCTGGCTGAACCCTTGGGCTTCAAGGTGTCCTGTTCTCCCCAGGGAGGGGCCTGGCCAGCAGCCCATCCATCCATCCTGAAAGGAGCAGCAGCAGAGCCAGGACCCAGCCTGGGCTCTGGGAAATCTCCTTCCCTCCGGCTCCGCCACCAGCCA
>NW_010146442.1:11033-39365 GCF_000699245.1 Pterocles gutturalis
AGCAGCAGCTCTTCCACCTTTTAATATTTCAAGATGTTCTGGGGGAAGCAGCAAGGCTCCTGGAGGGAGGGATGTGCAGGAGCTGCTTCTGTGCCTTTAAAATGTATCCTTTCTTCTTTTTATTGAATTTTTTTTTTTTGAATCATTTCTGTTCCTGCGGTGACAGCAGCTTGCCGAAAGGAAAACTGGCAGATGGGTGGCCCAGGAGGCTGGCACCCCCGGCTCTGGGTGCAGGGAATATTGCTCCCTTCCAGAGGGAATATCTCGTCCTTTCCTCGCTCCGTATTTCTGGCAGCAGCTCCCAGGGATGGGGAAGATACCAGGGTGACTCCAACCACCCCCATAATTTTTTCCTATCCTCCCTCCCGCGGTCGCCCTTCCCTGCCACGTGTGATTCCCAAAGGATGCTGAGGTGGGAAGGGATAACAGCATAACCTGGCAGGAGCAACCCTCCCTGCCCCGGCGTGACCCCGCCAGTAAAAGCAGGTTACGAGACACTTGTTTCCCCACTTTAATGATTAAAGCTTAAGCTTAATAGAAGGGATGCAAGGAACTGAAATATTCATTTGCTGGCTCCTTGCCGTCCAGCAAAACCTCTTTAACAGCTCTGGGCTTGGCTTGCTGGAGACCTGCCGGGTTCTTTTGTCCCGTATATTATGTAAGAAGCTTTTTAATAATATACATTGAGACATATGGCCCCTCAGATTTAGTATGCAAATGCAATATGCTTAACTAAAAATAGCAGATATGCTTAATGTAGTTTGTTATAACACCTTCTGTTACTTGGTGAGTAATGAATTGCGGCTGCGCTTTACAGAGAGCTTGGGATGGAGTGAGCAGGCAAAATCCTCCGCTCCGGGCTTGCTTACTGTAGTGAAGGAGATCCATCGTGTCCCTTCTCCTGCCTCTTCCAGCACCGTGACCTGATAATTAAGAAGATGCGCAAATAAATGCTTTGTTGGGGATTAAGTAATGAATTGCTGGTAGGAAAGCTTTGGGTCCCAGCTAGGGGTAATCATTGCCTTATGTCCTGGGGCATTAGCCTGTGTTTTGGGGTTTTTACCCCATTTATATTATCCCAGTTTACACTATAGGAATCACCCAGTGGTTAAATCCCAGCAGTGCCAGCTGAAAGCATCAGCTCTGTGCCCTCATCCCTTGGGATTAGATGGCAGAGACATCGCTGCTGCTTTCCCAGCCTTCGGGCCATGGGAGGAGAGAGAAGGACACAAGGTCTATCTCCTGCCCTTCCCAGATCCGCCTTTCTGTCTCCCTCCTGCAGTCTCTGCGGGTAGAAGGCTTTTTTCTTCTCCTCTCCTCTCCTCTCCTCTCCTCTCCTCTCCTCTCCTCTTTCTCTCCTTTCAAATACAGGGAGATGAGGTTTTCCAAGGTATTGTTTAATTAAAAAGAAAGAAATAAGGGAGATAAACCCCCTCTGAAATACTCTGACTGTATCCCAAGAGATAGAGGAAGGATTGATTCACCTCTGAGTTAATACCGCTGCCTCGCTTGCCTTTGACATGCGCTGGTGGCCTTTGGTAGCTCTTTCAGGTGTGGAGCTTTTGGGGTTTTTTTCCCAGAATAAATCTTTAACCTCGCGCACGAAGTACCTGATGAGTCACTATAGCAGAGCTTGTGACGTGGTGCTTCTGCGCTGCTCCTCGTGTCCTCTCCATCGCCACCAAAGCGTCCAGTAGCCTTGAGATTGTCACGGACGTGCTGGAGCCACATCTCCGTCACCGGAACAGGCTCCCCAGGGAAGTGGTGATGGCACCAAGCCTGTCAGAGTTCAAGGAGCATCTGGACAATGCTCTGAGTCATATAATTTAGTTTTAGGTAGTCCTGCAACGAGCAGGACTCAATGATCCTTGTGGGTCCCTTCCAAGTTGGGATATTCTATGTTTCTGTGATCTGCCTGGGTTGTGCGGTTCCTGGGTGATGTTTGGAGGGGTCTCAGATCACTTCCCATTTCCATGAGAGAAAAGGAGTTGGGCCACCAGGAAACGACCATTTTCCCCAGTTTCATCCCAACACTGATGATTCGAGAGGACCAGGGGGACGTGCAGTCCCCGTTGCAGGCTGTCAGGAGCGCTTTGAAGCAGCAAGGTTTGATTTTATAGCTATGGGGTTGGGTTTGTAGAGCGAGAAGCTGGTTCCCTGTATCGGTTCCTTACCTCTGGAAAGGGAACGCCTGAATTTCCCGTTGGGGCTTGGTTGTGCTCATCGGATGCTGTTGTAGCTGCTTATGGAGATGAAGGAGTTGGCTCCGTGGAGGGAAGCTGCAACACCTTGGACGTGACTCATCCTGCTGGAGACATCTCCCTGGGATGGGATGAATCACTCTGGAGCTGCCTGCCTTGCTCCTTTGCTGACAGGAGAAGCCTGAAAATAGATTTTAAGTGTCCAGAGCTAGGCTCGTGGCTTGCCTGGAGTTTGTTGTGATGCTCTCAGCAGCAGAGTCCTCCAGCAGCAGCAGGGACCCCAGGGGTGTCACCACAGCGTCCACGAGACCCCAGCATGGAACATGAGTCCTCCAGGCAAGGAGATCACGTTGTAGAGAAAGTAAAAGGTGTGCTCCAAGGGTTGTGAAGGGGAACGGCACTGGAGATGATAGAATCACAGAACGGTTTGGGTTGGAAGGGACCTTAAAGACCATCTAATTCCAAGCCCCTGCCATGGGTAGGGCCACCTTGATGATGTCCTACCCTTTGGGCTCCCAGCAGAAAGGGATAAGGTCGAGGGACTTGTCCTTGAGATAAAGGGTTGCGTGGTCTCCATCAGTCCTCTGTAGGTCATAGGACTTGCCATCCTCTCACCTCCACCCCAAACACCACAGACACCTCCTGGAAGGGCGTTGGTGAGGTTTTTCCCCTCTTCTCCCATGGGGGCTTTTCTCCAGCCTCTTTGGGGACATTTTCCTCTTCTCCAGCATCAAGTTATCCCCATTCCCTTGGGCCAGTGCTGCCTCTGCCATGTCCTTCGGATCAGCCGGATCCCTCCAAAGTGTGGCCAGAAGGACAAGACAGCAACAGGTTCCCCACTCCCCTGGCCACCCTGGCACAGCAGCTTCTATAAATTTAATTTGTCCCTTTTAAATGCAGGTGAGCAACCAGGCTGGGTCCACAGCCCCGCTGGAACTCTCGCTCCTGCCGCATCCCAGTGGGACGCGTGGGATTTTTCCTGGCAGCTGGCAGAGCCAGTGGTAGACATCTCGTTTTCATCTGTGGAGAAATGCAGAATCCCTGATTGCTCCCAAACCAGCAGCCAAAGCACAGCTCGTAATAGCAAAACACCCAGGAAAAAAATTTGACCAACTGGTTTTTAGTGGGGAAAGTTGCGTTGGTTCAGTCGCCTGTCAAACGGATGCGACCAAACCTCCCCAAACTCTGGTGTGAATCCTCTTATTTCAGCTTCACCGCATCCTGTTACCAAGCAACTTTAAGTGAAGCCAAACGCGATGCTCCCACCAAAATGAGAGCATGCACAGGGGAGCGAAACTGGTTTCACTGGCGTTAAACTGGTTTCTTTATAATTCCAGGTCTTTTTCATGGTAAGCTTGCCAGTGTTGCTTTCTTATAGTTATGCTTCCGTGACGATTTAGGGTTTGGGTTTTTTTCCATCTATAAATTTTTGTCTAGGACAAACGTGAATATTGTGTGTTTGTTGAAGATTTCTGCCCAGACATAGTCTGGTTGAAGCAGCAGTTGGCTTCCCCAAGTCCAGGACCACAAAGCACGTCTACTGGGTCCGCTGCAGCTGCTCCACTGGTGTGATGAGCCTGACGCGGTCAGGAGGTGCTGAGCTGCGGGCACAGACCCCGGCGGGTGATCTGAGGACACGCAGCCAGGTCCCACGTTCTGCTGGGCTGAACGGGAGGCATCCAGGAGGGATGCAGGAGGGATTTTGGGGGTCACTGGTTTGGTGGGGATGGGGATGTGGCCATGCTATTTTGCACACCCAGAGCAACTCGGGGTGCTTGGCTCCGGTGCTGGGGATGCCAGCCCAGGGATGCTGTAAAATCTAGAGATGCATCTTGACATCTCCCAGCATCTTCTGGGCTTGTCTGTGCTGCCACTGCACCCCCTCTGCTCCCAGGGAGCCTTTCTCCCCGAGGGAGACAAGAAACTATGGTCTTGACATACCCTTCAGGGATGCAATGCCACCGGCACAGGGATGAACATCTGTGCCGCCTTCCAGATGTTGCACCTGGTGCTGCCCGTATCCCTTGAGGGTGCTGTCCCCATGGGATAGTCCCCATCTTTGCACCTCGGTAATACACTGCGGTGTTCGATCGAGCCTTGCAGAGCGTAGAAAAGACACTGGTGACTCTTCCGACGAGTTAAGTAGCAACATTGCTCCCATTTTACAGATGGGGAAACTGAGGCAAAGGACAACAAGGGTCTGGGGAGAACCCAAGCCTCCCAGCTCTGTGCTTCTGCTTTTGGTCTTATTACCCAAAATAAACCTTCAGGCCATCTCCTAATACAGTCACGATGTGAACCAGCCAAGAAAACACCATCTGCTTTGCTCAGATTGAGCCACGTGGGATCTGCTTTGGTTTTCTTGGAGCTGGAGTATTTTCCATGGAGCCGCCGGCAGAGCTGGCAAGTGACGGCTCCAGCTTAGAAATGACCTGTGGCTCGGGCTGGATCTTCAATTCCCAATAAATTAGTGCTGAGCAGAGCTTCAGATGTTAATTGCTAAAGAGAAGTAGATCAGTTTGGACATAATAAGGCGGCGGGAGAAGGGGAGCTCCGTGCCTTTGGCAGCATTTCTTCTTTTAATTGCGGCTCCTTGCATGTTCGCAGCGATGAACTTTGTAGCTCGTACCCGAGCGTACAGTCAGCTGGAGCTTTATAAAGATTTTTCGAGTGATGCTCTAAGCAAAAAGCCCTGATGAAGTCATGGAAAGCCAACACCAGAAATAGAAGGCTGTGCAATCTGCGACATAGAATACTCTACAGCCAGCCTGAAGCACATGCTGAATTAATCCCCAATTTAATTAACGCTACTCTAATCCTTCAGTGAAAAGAGCAGCTCCGGATTTCTTTGGCAACACTGTCCTGTGTACAGTAATGTGTCTTAATGTATTTCAAAATGCAGTTATCCAGGAGCTTTTGCTCCATTCCCAAGGTGGGATGAGCTAAGAAATTATTTTACAAGCACCGTCTTCTGAAAAGTGGGCTTGGAGATGGGCTGTGGTGGGGCAACATCATGAAATTAGTTTAAGAACCAAAAGATAGGAACCAAACCCCAACTCACTGGAATTTATTTTTGAAGTTTTTCTGCCATCTAAGCCAACCAAAGGGTTTTCCAGGGTTTTTTCCCCCTGTTGATGGGTGATTACAAGAAACAGGCTTAAAACAGCAGCGACAGCCTGGACCGGCGCTCAGCCCCATGCCTCCAGGAGGTACCGCTAGAAGCAGCCATTCAAAATGAGGCTAAAACTGCCAAAACTGGCAAAACCACGGCTGGGCTGGGTCTCTGGGGGTGTCTGCACCCCTGGGTGCACCTCTCCCGTCTCTGAGGGACAGCCCTGAGACCCAGGGTTTGCTGCAAAGCCCTTTTGGGTTTGCTCTGCCCCAGGGATATTAATTTGAACAAGCCAAATGCACCCGAAACCAGACCATCTGGGTCCTACGAGACCTTTCTTTTCCTGGTGCTTGCAGCAAATATTTAACCCACGCTAACGCTTCTCAGCTCCAGCACGGAGCCTGGAAACGTTTAAGATGTGGCTAATGAGGACTGGTCCAGGAATATTCCATCAAAGGGTTTGTAGCTGGGCTTTTATTTTTTTTCTCTCTTAGTGGAAAACAGCTATTTTGTAGAAAATTAATTTTTAAGAGGAGTGAGAGTTTTTCAAAGCCAGTTTCATCCTTGTGTGTGTTTTTTGCAGGAAAAACAACGAACGCTGCCTGGCTTTTGGCAGCTTTTCTAAAAAAAATGCTGTTTAGTTTGTTCTTTTTGTTGTTATTGATGATGAAAATTAATAACTGTGTGTTTTAAAGCCAAAGTTTTTTCTATGGCATAGAAAATGCTTTCCTCCTCATCCGTGATTACAACTGGCTACATGCCAGGTTTTTCTGTTTAAAATTACAAACCCTGTTGCTTTTAAGTCTTTTTATGGATGTTTGCAGACTATATTTTGTTGGCTTGATATGGATGGACAGGGATGGACCTGGCCACAGCACCTGGTTGTGGGAAATAAAATTAAATCAGAGCTGAACAGACCTGGGGCAGGTGCAAAAATGGGGAGAAAAATTCAGGATGGAAAATGTTTCGACAAAACAGTTCCCATTGCCCAACAAGTTAGACTAAATAGAAGCTTTCTCCTCCAACTTGTCAGGTAATTACTGAAGCAGCATATGGTATCTCCTTGGAAGCATTGGAAGGGGACCAACACCAAGGAAAGCGATGGAGCCGGGTGGGATTGGTGGGAGTGGGCGTCAAGGGGGAATAACAGGGTTGGGACTGAAGTTGGAGGAGTTGGTGGGCGCTTGGGAGAGGGTTTGAACCCGCGGCTACGGTGCTGTGTTGTTGAGTGGTGGTGAGGTTGGATGGGGATGCTCTACATGGCCAAAGGCTGTGGGGAAAGCTGGCTTCACCCTCAGCACTGGGGTGTGTTGGGGGCTGGGGAGGTGTTGGCAGGGAGGAGAGCCTCAAATGGGACCCCCATGGGTGGGCAGATGCAGGGCTTGAGCAGAAAGCGAGACACATGGACATCCATCTGACATCCCTGGGAGGGAGAGGAGCCTGGTTACGGGTGGGGAAGGCAAAGGCAAGGCAGGGCTTTGTCATGGGGGGTCCCAGCTGTGGGGTTGTGTTCCTCGTCATGACCCCCATCACGGGAGGGTGGTGGGGAGTGATTCTGGTCATGGTTGGTGGGTCTTCAGCAGAAGTGCCTAGAGAGCTGTGGAGGCACTCTGGATCAGGGGGTGGAGGGACAGGACGAGGGGTGAGGGTTTGAAGCTGGAAGAGGGGAGATGGAGATGAGATGTGAGGAAGAAATGTTTTCCTGTGCGGGGGGTGAGGCAGTGGCCCAGGGTGCCCAGAGAAGCTGTGGATGCCCCATCCCTGGAGGGGTTCAAGGCCAGGCTGGATGAGGCTTTGGGCAACCTGGGCTGGTGGGAGGTGTCCCTGCCCATGGCAGGGGGTGGCACTGGGTAGGCTTTAAGGTCCCTTCAACCCAAACCCTCCTGTGATTCTGTGATTTTCACCAGCTGATGACCAAACCATGTGTGTACCTGTAACAGTTGGTTTTAGCCTCTAGTGGAAGAGGGGGGTCTGGCCTCGACACACTGTATTCATCACAGATTTGGGATGTGGAAACCTCACATCACCCATAACTCGGTGATGTGTCTGAGCCAACTTCAGCTGCCAGAAGCATGAGCTCCTTTGAACTGAACACACTTTTTTCATTATTTAATTACTATGTTGTCTCCCAAGTGGCCTCAGGCTGCATCAGATTTGGGGCAGCACGTGGGGTGCACCCATGCTTTCAGTATGAGAGACCCTCTGCATAGTAGAAATGTCACTGGGGGAAGGAGGAGTTTGTTTCAGTAAGATGGGAATGCATTTAAAATTCTGTAACTAAATATCAGCTAGAAGGTAGATTGTCACCTTCTGGTTTCTGTAGCTTGGAAGTATGAGCCAAGATGGAGAAATCCTGGATCTCCGTGCTCCAGGAAGGGTGAGCCCTGGGGACAGGCAGGAGTGTGAGGACCAGGAGCCTGGAGATGCTTGTGGTCCCGCTGGGCAGCAGCAAAGATTTGGGCTGAGTCCTGGGTGTGCTCTGCTCATGGTCAACGCCACTGCTGGTGTTCCTTCCTTGACACCCAGAAGTCTGATCGTCCAGGTGGAGCACGCCCAGCTGCTTTTGAGCAGCAGAGATTGACCAGAGATAATTTTTTCCCAGAGGGACAACCATGCCCACACCAGTGGACACCATCCCACCCGCCCCAGCCCGCTAACCTCCTCCCTTCTTCTTCCAGAGGAGACAACGTTTGAGGCTGGAGTCAAAGTCCAGATCCACAGCCAGTCTGAGCCACCCTTCGTCCAAGAGCTGGGCTTCGGGGTGGCCCCTGGATTCCAGACCTTTGTAGCAACCCAAGAACAAAGGGTAAGTCCTAAATTTCATTTGCACACCAAGATCCCTCCAGTGGGTCCATGTGAGAGGTTGCTTCCATGTATCAATGACCCTTGAGAGACATCCTCACGCTTAACAGCTATTTTTACGCCTTATTTGAAATAGTTTCGGATGAGCTTTTTCAGCGTTACTTCCCGTGTATCGCCCACAATCCTTGTAATTTTGGCCAAAGAAGGGACATTCCCTGCTTTGCTCTTTGGTTATGGTTCAGCTGTGGCAGTGGCTCAGCTCAACTTTCCAACCTGCCAAGGAAGGATGCTTTTTGCCAGAAAGCTCCCGCACTCCAAGGATATAAAAAGAGACAAGAGGAGAGTGTTTCATTATGTTGATCAGCGTGAATCCTTCCAGGTAACACAGAAATAGTCACGTTATTTATTATACGCGGTGGTGGGATGCTCATGGCTCAGGATGCATCACCCTCCCCGAGTCCCAGCAGTGGCGCATCGTCACAGCACAGATGGGTGCGATGTGACGTGGCGTCATTAGACCCAAATCCTCTTTGGGCACTCAGAAAGCTGGCCAGCAGAATATTTTTTTCCCCTATTCTGGCCCCGGTGCTTTCATTCCTAGCCCTCCTGCCTCATTGTCTCTCTCATTTTCCTTCCTGTTCTTACATCCCCCCTCCAATGAGACGTAAATCAAGTTGAGGAAAGCGAACGCGACCTGTCAGAGGGTTTGCTCTGATTAAACCTCCGTGGAGATCAGAGCCACAGTTCTTACACTTCAGCTCAGAGCAAGGCGAGGAATTCACCACCAAATACATCATTACAGCATCTCTCCACAGTGACCAGGTACCAAAATACACCTGAAGATGCTGCATGGATGCAGATCTTCTCTCCTTCGTTACGGCACGCTTGCCTGTAATCATCCAGGAGCTAATGAACGGTGGGGGTTCCCGGTGGGCGAGCGCCAGGTGGAAACTTCTCAATTAAAGCAGAGAAATGTTTCACCGTTGTCAGTTGGTATCTCGTGGGAAGTCCGTCGGGCTGGAGAAAATGAGCAGCTTTATAAGCGCGCAGGGCTCTCGTTCAGATTGTAACGCCTTCGTAACGGCGAAGGCAAAGGGCTCTTTGGGGGCTGAGGCAGCAGCTGCTGAAGTCCAAAGCAGAAATAAGCTTGGAAACCCATCATGGGCATTTTTCGTGCCCATGACACAAACCCTTCTGTGCATCCCCAGCGTCCTCACCTCACTCCACAGCTGCTTTGTGCCATCCCAGGGGACCCAGCAGCATTCGGCGTTGCTTACATGGGACGTGCTGCAAGAGAAAGAATCTGGAAGGATAGAAAATTGATGAATTAGCACCAGAACTATTGGCAATAATTATCAGGGGTTGAGTGCCTTCTCCATCCCCGCCCATGAAGCAGTCTCGGGGTCTCCATGCACCAGAACGGTGGCGCTGGGCTCAGCCCCAGGCCCACAGCTGCCGTGGGCATACATGGAGTGGTGGGGTCTGGATACGGCCCCAGGTTTAGGGCCAGGTATTGCCTGTGATGTTGTTGTGGTTTTACACCACTCAGCCACTCGCTCACCCTCTTCTCCCCCCTGTGCAGAGATGGGGGAGAGAATGAAAGGGGTGAAGGGAAAACAGACTTGTGGGGTGAGATAAGAACAATTTAATAACTAAACTACAATAATATTGGAAATAATAATAATGATAATAACAGTGATATACACAAATATACAAATGAGTGACACACGGTGACACTGCTCACCACCCCATGGCCAAGGCTCAGCCCGTTCCCAGCCAACAATCCCGGAGCAGGGAGAGTCCTGAAACCACAATCCCGGAACGGAGATAAGAGCCTGAGTGTCCGAGAGACCAAGACGACCCTGAGAGAGGGGTGACCCGGAGGGAGACAACCCGGAGCAAGAGAGAGAACTTCCAGCCAGAGCCTCCCCTCTCCCCTGGCCATGCCGGGCATGGGATGGAACAGACCATCGGCCAGGTTGGGTCTCAGCCCTAAACCTGAGGTCGAATCCTGGGCTGGTCACTGGGGCTGTGCTCCCTCCCATCCCAAGGGCATCTCCAGCTGTTTACCTGGCACGTTGTGTGCCCCCTTGGCAGGCAGAGCCGGGCAGGACATCGTGTTGTGTGGTACAGCCGCCTGATACAGAAAGTATTTGGCAACACCTCCTCGAATCGAGCTCGCCTAGCACCACGAGCGGTAATTGGAAAGATTTGTCTTCCTTAAGCATCCCGGATGATTCGGGAGCATGGCTGGGAGCTGGAGCCTGCAGTGAGGATCTCAAGGACTTTGTTTTAAGATGGAAATAAAATAAATGCTGGAGATTTTGAAGACAACTGCTGTAAATCTTGCCCATCTCATTGCCAGCATTAACCTTTTCATTATTTCTATTAAAAAATGAGATTTCCTATCAGGAAGACAGCCAGCTGAGAGAGAGGGAAAAAACCCATCCCTCCCCAAATCCCTCCTTCCAAGCAGGGAAGATGTAGAAGACAGGAAAAACAGATGTGGGGGACTCTTAGCTAAAGCGTGTCCCTGCTTCTGTGGGTTTTGCCAGAATTTTGGTGATGGGAGAGGGAAGAGCAGATTTCTGCTTGGGACCAGGGGTTCGGTAACCAGTTTAAAATTATCCCGCAGGCTGTGAAGCCTTTACCCAGATGACCCGGAGGGCTCTTCAAGCTGTCTGCCTGGAGCATCCACCCCAATCCCTCCTCTCCATAAAGTCATTTTTTAACCTATAATTAGCATTACAGCTTACACACGCTCCTGCCTCCTCTAATTGCCCCGCAGGGACCGGCCAGGCATCACCCACCTTCTCAAGCCCTGGATGCACAGCTGTTATTCACACCCCTGATTTAGGTTTGGTTTTTTTTTTTTTTTCTACTTAAGTTTCTATATCTGGGGCAGGCACGTGCTGCTCCTTCAGTAAGTCAGATCCAAAGGTGGAAAAACCCATTAACATCACCCAGAAGACTGAGTCAGGCCATTTATTGGGGTCCTAAACCATGTGTTTTACACCATGAAACATAAATGAAACAATCCTCCAGCTGGAGAAGAACAGACATAAAGATAAAGAGAAGGTCGTTTCACGTCTCCTAGCTCAGAGCACCCTCTGTGTTAGTTAAAAGCACTTTTCCGAGCGATTAAAAAAAAAAAAAAAAAAAAAGGTGAGGAATTGGGCAGAGTTGCCTTGGCACCATGGTGGGAGCTGTGTGTCGTCTTTGAGATGGGTTTTGGGGTGAAGGGATTTATTCATGGCTGCGTTAGAGGCTCGTGGCTTTATTTCTGGCTCTATTACCACCTCATATGGCTGTTCTCAAATCTATGCCTTGGCTCCCGCATCCCAGTCTGGAAATCAGAATATTTCCTGGGGTTTACTGATTTCCAGCCACTTAGTCCAAGCGAGGACTTGTGTCTTGGTGCTAGAGCAATAAATCCTGGATCTTTCTACTGAGAGATTTCCAAAAGCCCCTTGTCAAAGGAAACTCTGGCTCTGTGAGGGTGTGTGATCTCGTTAAATCTCCCTTTAAAATTAGCTGTCAGCCTAAAAAAAAGGAACAAAATTGGCTTCTCCCCTCCTCCTGCAGTGGCTGAGCCCTTGGATTCCCACGGAGGGACACTTTTAAGATCCATTTACCCGTTTGGGACCGTTAATGCAGTGGTGACATCGTGCTGGTTTGCACGAGTTGCATCGTAAGAGGCACTTTGCTCGCGGTATCAGTTGCAGGTGCTGAGTCAGCAAAAGCAATCGTACAGAGGGAATGCGGGCAGGAGGTTTCCTCCAGAAAACGTGGTTGTTGAGTTCTATCAGCCAAGCTGGTTCTTTGCTGCGGACTCGTGCCTAAAGGGAGATGTTCTCTGAAATCTCAGACTGGAGTGACCTCCTGAAGTTTAAGGGGAGCCAGGACAGAGGTCCCCAAAGCGACCCAGGAGGTGGCACAGCAGAAGGCATCACATGATGATAGTTGCGATTAAAACAAGAGTGTCTTGATGGAGGACGGTGGAAAACATCTCTTCTGGATGACTTGCCGTACACCATGGCTGTGGCTGTGTCTGAACATAGCGTGAAAGGAGCTGGAGTGGTTTGCATGGACGTGCGAGACTGTAGGTGCTGGTTTTGGGGGTTTTCACACCATTTTACGTGGACAGAGCCGGCCGCGGTCCCCACTGAGATGCTCCAGCCGCACAGGGGAGCAGTTCCCATGGCAGTTGCTGAGTCTAATGAATAATTTTGTTTTTTTCCTGAATGGGCAAAACCCTAAGCAGGCTGGGGACACGCCGTGACACCCCCCTCTGGGTGGGTCCCAAGGCAGGGCAGGACCACCCCACGCAGGGCAGTGCCCTTCCCCTCCCGCTGCTCCTGCCTTTGAAGGGATCCTTCTCCATTTTTCCCTTTTCCCGGCTGTTCCAGGTGAGCCTGGGGCTCTACCAAACCCTTCCAGACCTTGTGTTGTCCATGGCCTTGGGGAGGCTGGACTGCCCCCCGTACCCCTGTGCCGGACCTTGGCACCAAGGCATGGGTGGACACACTGGAAATTATATTTCAAAGGGCTGATCCCCTGGATAAAGACAAAATCCTCATGGATTTTGCTCCTTTTAATCCCCTTTTTCCAACTGAGTGTCACAGCATCATCAATCGCCGCGTCTCGGCAGCATCACGCGAGCCTCTCCCCTAACGGATGGGATCCGAGAACGTTACATCCCTGGCTCGGCTGCTCCCCGCTCCGCCATCGGCACGACACGTTAGAGAAGATGAAAAGCGCACTAAAAATGGCAATTTCTGCCAACTTGGCAATAAAAATTTAAGAGGCTTCAATTAAGCAACAGGTTGGAAGATGGAGCAATATTGTTTAATAGGGCTCTAGTGTGCCTCGGAGACTCATCCCCTCGTCATGCGTGCATGGGACAGAGAGCATCAGCTACCATCAACCGCCGTGTCAACAAGTGTGATTACAGAGGCAGGAAAATGGGACTCGGGTCTGGCAGCGATGGCTCTAAAGCCCGTATCTGCAAACATGATGTAGGCAGTGGCGTTTGTAAATTGGGAGCAATTAAATAGCATTTCCCATGTTTCCTAACCCTCGCTCAGAGCATCTTCTGCTACCTACGGTCTTACACCTCCTCCTGGGAAAATATTCACTCTCTGATTTCTTTCCGTTTCCTTCAATCCCACACATTCTCCCAGTTGATTTCCTCCAGTGTATCATCAGACTCTGAATTAATTCAACACCGAGAAGCAAACCGGCCGGCAGCGACGGCCAGCCGCGTAGAAAACATCATTGCACAGGAGCAGTTCAAAGCAAGAGATGTAAGAAAATGATGATGTGGCTGGTTTTCTAGGGCAGCAGGGTGGTTTTGCTGGTTAGGCATGAATCAGCCTGTTTGTAAAAGGATGGGATTGGAGGCAAGGGATGGAAACCAGTAAGAGCTGGGAGCTGTGTGTCTGAATTGGAAAGATTGGATGAGGCTTTGAGCAACCTGGGCTGGTGGGAGGTGTCCCTGACCGTGGCAGGGGGTTGGAACTCAATGATCTTTAAGGTCCTTTCCAACCCAAACTGTTCTGTGATTCTATGAAAGGGCTCGCTTCGGAAGGAGGTCGGGAAGAGAAGCCATCAGGGATGTGGATGAAGTCATGGTCTGGGTGCTCCTGCCAACCCTTCACCATATTGTACATATCCGTGGATTTAAAAAAAAAAAAAAAAAAACAAAACAGAAAGCTGCTCACTGAGGACAGGAGAGCTTCAGAGAGTCCAACTCCCACCGCGCACCCCCCGAATTGGGCACCGATGGAAGAGTTTGGCCAATGGAGTCCAATGATGGAAGAGTTTGGCCAACGTAGCCCAACCAATACAGCCAGTGGCGCTGGGCAGAGTGAGGTGGGAATGCTTTTGCTGCCTATAGATATGCCAAAGAGGTGACTGGAGGGGAAAGTGCAGAGTTTATTGTGATTTAAGACAGAGTTTGCACCTGAGCGAAGGGTACAACTTATTTTGGGGAGGCTAGAAGCAAGTTGTAGATGGTCAGCAAAGCAAACACCATAAAATGCCATCGTGGTAGCAAACCCAGGATGAGGCTCAGAAGGGGCTGCCCTCGACTTTTTGGGGACCCACAGGAGGTTTCAAGATTGCTATTTGGTTTGAAAAATTATTTCCAAGGAAATGGGGACCTGGAGTAGGCTGGAACCCCAAAATGACTTTTTTCTTCTGGTGCCAATTCACCTGGGGACTTATGGGCTGTATGAGTGCCCCGAGCTCTGCTCAGCAGGACCTTGCAGATGCTGGAACAGTTAAGCTCAGCTCATGTCCTTAAAGACAAGGTCTTTGGGGCTCACATGAAAGGAGCAAATGGGAAGGAACAGGCGTATCGAAGGAACAGGCGTATCGCACCGGCACGGCGAAGGGAGACGGCAAATAGACAACTTACAGCATCATTAACTGGGAGATGATGCCAACGAGGTGTGTGTACGCCGAGCTTTTTTAAGCATTTTGCACGTGCTAAAGCTGCCTGGGGTTGAAATTCTATTAAGTTGATGCTATTTGATGTCTCATTAAAGAATGGAGGTTTCTGGTTATTATTTCATTTGGAGCAAATGCAAACACACCCTGTCTGGATTTTGCGATGCTTAGGGAGAGGTTCACATCCCTCCTTCATGATCACAGCCTGGAGGTTGGTGGCATCAGCTGGGGACCCACACATGGAGGAGGCGGGAAGAGGGGCTGAGCTGTGGACCGGAGCAGAGTCGATGCAGGATGCATCCCCAAAGCTGGATTCATTGTAGAGCCCGGCTGCAAACTGGACTGAAACCACCCCAACCTCATGCTGGAAACGTCTCTGCTGTATTTCCACATCTTCCCTATTGCATAAAATTAAACATGCAGAAAAAACAGAGATACCACTTCAAATAAATGAAAAAAGAGACCTCACCAGCTGCAGACAGATGTTGGCGGGTATCGGGAGGCTCGGTGCCAAGAGCAGCATGTGAAGGGCAGCGACACGGCCGGGAAAAAGGGCTGGGGCAGGGAGGGGGCTGTGCCCAACAGCCCCCACCTCTGCAACCCACTTCCCCCGACTTTGCCAAGAGCATCCCTTCCTTTCCTTGCGTTTCGAGCAAGCGAGATCCATCCTGCTTTTAAGGAGACAAGTCAATTTGTTCCTTTTCTTTTTGGCGCCTGCCAGTTGGTAACCGATTGTCGTAATCCCTAATAGCCGGGATCAAGAGAACTTAAAAAGCATTTCGTTCACTAATTAAGTATTAACGATGGTGAAAGCGCGAGGACGTGAGTTTGTCAACCTCAATTAGAGGCTGAAGCTGGATTTCTATAAGCATGAGACCGCGCGGGGCTGGGGAGGGCTGGGTGCGGGCAGCCCTTGGAAAGCTGCCGCGGCGGCGGAGCAAAATTAGAGCTCCGAGCTACTCTCCTGCAGGAACCGAGGGCAGGAACAGTCCCTGCTGCCTTTACCCTGCTTTTCTTGTTGCTTTTTTGTTGTTTTTCCCTCCAGCTTCAAAGAAAAATAGGGGTTTTTTTGGTGGTCACAGAGGAGGTTGGAGGGGAGCAGCTCAGCATCCTTGGGCAGCCTCCCCTGGTCCAGCACCGCAGCCCCAAATAAGCATCATCTGGAAGAGGGGAAAGCGATGCTTTCAAGAGGAAGAGACCTCTGCGTGGCTGCACGCCGCCCAGGAGGGGAGGTGGAGGAGAGGAATCAAATCCAATTAGCGTCTCTCCCATTTACGTTGTTTACGTGGCAGTGGTCCGCGGGATTGTTCCGTCACACCCGCTCCTGGTTGCCGGTGAGGGAGGCGGGCTGGGCTCCCGGTGCGCTCTTCCAAGCGATGCAGTGGCCTTGTTAGCATCGTGGGCAGGAAATTCAAATGTCAAATGTCTAAAATTAGTTGCTCGGGCGGCTCTCCAGGGCCGAGCGCTTTGGATGTAAAGGTTTTGCTTCAGTTTGGAGCCCTGAGAAAGCGCCCGTTGTGGCAAGGAGGGGGTTAAGGAGGGATGCTCTTGGATGGATTCACCATCCCGTTAACCCCAGGGCTTGCAGGGCATGGGAGAGGCGGGGGGAGCATGGATGGGGCTGGTCTGCAGGGGATGAAGCCATGGGGCTGGAAGGAACAGGACAGGGAACCCGCCGTGGGCTGCGGAGGAGTTTGACCCCTTGGTTTGAGTCTTTTGCTGCAAGGTGCAATGTTTGAGAAGTAAAACCCTTCCCAGGGAATCCCCGCAGATTCCTGGTGCTGGTCTAGGGCCGGATAGCCTCCTCTTTGAAGGATAATCAGGAACATTGGAGACGACCCAAGCAGTCCTGCCAGTCCTCCCCTGCACTGGCCAGCAATGCTGCTGTGGCTCCCAGCGCCAGCCACGGTAACAGCAGCTGCCTTCAGGGATAATTGGAAATAAAAGGTCAGGACAAGAGCTGACTACATCAGAGACTTCGTATCTTGGTGCCTGCTCAGCACAACCACCTGGGAAAGGCGAAGGGGAAATTAACTCCATCTCAGCCAGAGCCAGTACAGCTGGGACCAAATCACCTTTGGCTGGGGAGGCAGGATCTGGGCTCCCCTGTTCCCCGTCCCCGGTGATGTGCCGTCTCCCTCCAGAGAGGTCCCGCCTCCGTGTCTGGCTGCTGATCAGTCTGGAGTTTGCTTCTGATTACAAATTACAGGGAAGCGATGAGTCTTTCAAGCCGTAATGACGATGGAGGCTCCAGGTAACAGCCCTTGATGAGCCCCTTGGAGAGAGAAGAGTTCATGGATGTGCTCAAGGGAGGGAGGGTCCGACCCTGCCAGCCCAGGGAGCTTTGGCTCGAAAATCTTGCCTGTAAGGAAGAAGCACAGATTATCTGTCAAACTCCAAATGAAGCCTCGTTGCTTCCCACCGAGCTGGCGATGGAGGGGGAAGCGCACGGATCCTGCCCTGTCTTATAGAGGCATAAGAAATAGGGATTAATGTAAAACAAAACCGAGGTGCCTGTGTCGCATCCCATAGGGCTCTGCTCCACGGCCAGGATGTTCACTGGGGAAATTTCCTTTAAAAAGTCAAAATTGGAGCTTCCCTGGAGTCTCCCAGCGGTCCCAGACACAACATGCTTTTCTCCAAAACAGGGAAAGCCTTTATAAAGCAGAGCAAAAAAAACCTCCACGGGTGTTCAGTGTACCAGGAGGGATTTTTTGCTCTTAAGTATCAGCAATGAGAGCGGTGGGGAGAGCTAGAGTCCGGCGTCTGGCAGGGGAGATGTGTTGCACCAATTCCTGGATTTTTAGGAAGCCAAAAAAAAAAAAATAATAATTGTGTGTGTGAGTGTGTGCATGGCCAGGGAGCAAATCCCCAGGGAACACCACGCTTTTGGGGAGATGAAACCCAGCTTTCCTCTGGGGTCCAAACCATCACTCTGTTAATGAAGTTGCATTGATTAGGGTTTAATTAATCATTCAGCCCATGCACCTCGTGCAGCCGCGGTGCCAGTTCACGAGCACCGTGGCTCCGATCCAACGCTGGCTGAGCAAACGTGTGTAAGCGAAATATCTGATCGCAACTCCATCGTTTCCTGATCCCGTCACCTCCATTCCGAAGAAAATTTAAAGGGCTTAAAAGATTTGTGTGTAGCTGTGCTTGGAAGAGAGCTTGATACCATCTGAGACCGCAATTATTTATTCTCTTTTATCATCCAACGTGCAACATATGGGCCCCTCTCTCCACCGCCGATGACTAAATGATGGCATCTGGCACTCTATTATCCTGCGAGCGTAAGGCAAGCGAGAAAAGATCCCCTTCAGACAGCCCTTCGCTATTGTCACAAAGACGCTCTTGATATTTTCATTCCAAGGTGCTGCTTTGCTAACTTCTAAAACCATCCCGTTCGAAGCCAGACCTGTTTTTTGGAGGATGCTGAGATGGCTGGGAATTGGTTTGGTTTTTTTTTTTTTTCCCCTGAACGCCTCAGCTGGTCCCCGCAGATGGGATCCCGCCATCACCTGCTGCATCCTCGCACCTGATGTGGATGTTATCTGCTCTTCAGATGGGAGCTGCTGAGCGCAGGGATGGGTGTGTGTCGCTCCGAGCAACTGAAGAGCTCTCGCTGTGCTGGTTTTTCAGAGCAGCTTGAGCAGCAGCAGGGATTTGGGCAGATTTTGGGAATGCTGGAGCTCAGCGAGCAGCCCAGGCACCCATGGGCGATGCCGGCTCCAGCGTGCAGAGCATCCTGTGCTGAAAACTCCCGGTGCTGGAACGGGGCTACAGGAGAGCTGGGGGGGCTCTGGGTCAGGGGGGGCAGGGACAGGCCGAGGGGGGAGGGTTTGAAGCTGGAAGAGGGGAGATGGAGATGAGATGTGAGGAAGAAATGTTTTCCTGTGCGGGGGGTGAGGCAGTGGCCCAGGGTGCCCAGAGAAGCTGTGGATGCCCCATCCCTGGAGGGGTTCAAGGCCAGGCTGGATGAGGCTTTGGGCAACCTGGGCTAGTGGGAGGTGTCCCTGCCCATGGCAGGGGGTGACACTGGGTGGGCTTTGAGGTCCCTTCCCACCCAAAACATCCTGTGATTCTGTGATTCCTGGATGGGAACCGCTCATGGCAACTTGTTCCTAGGGAAGGAATTACTTCAGCTTGGGTTCAGAGCTTGTCCAGCCCCACGGGATAGGATCACCCTCTGACACCTGGCATCTTCCCCAACCTCTCCTTTAGCTCCCACGTTTTGTGTCCCTCCAAGGCAGACTGTTCCCGTCCCCAGCTGTCCTCCCCACAAGATGTGTTCATCTCAACATCTCATTTGTCTCTTCCCTCCTGCAATTTAAGCCCATTTGGGGGTTTTAACATCTCAGTGATCCGTAAGTCAAAGCCACGGGGAGTGGCAAGCTGGTGCACAAGGTGAGCATCTTTTCATGGGGTGCTCTGGAGAGCTGGAGCTCTGCTCCAGGAGCTCTCATGGGGCAGACCTAGAGCAGAACATGGGCTCCAAATGGCTCACACCGTGATAATTTTGCTATAATTACCCCAGGTCCATGCCTGAATCATTCATGGCGTCGTTATTTATCCAAGCAGCATCTGCAATGTGCCTCCACTTCATGGGTCATCTCTTTTCTCCTCCCTTTCCCACACATTTCCAGAAAAAACCCAAAACCAGCTCCGTAGAGCCTTGCCTCTAGCTCCTAGGCTCCTAGTCCATGGACGCGTGTTTACGTGTTTATTTGAGGATGTGATTAATGTGGCTACATTTTTTTTAAAGGAATGTTTTTGTTCAACCGACGTGCTTCGCCAGCACAAACCATGCTGTGTTTGGAGCAAAGCACAGCAAATTGGACGCTGTTTTCAAACACAAGGAAGGAGGGGTTCGGGGAAAGCTGTTTTCTGCTCTCCAGCAAAGAGGAGCGCAGAGCATTTAGCAAAGAGAAACGGGAAGGGATGGCAAGCTGCAGGGAGAAGAGGAACAAGGTAGATTTGGCCATGGGGGCCAGAGAGTGACTGTTTTTCCTCCAGCATGTGCTGGGCTCTGAATTAAGGTTTCTGTGGTGGATTGTGGAGCCCTGCTTATCTTGTCTTTGCATTTTTGTTAAATAAAGCGGTTAACAGCAGAAGGGTTTGCATTGCGCCAGCACTGAGCAACTTCTGAGCCTCAGGCGAGCTGGTGTGCAAAGAGGGGAGGAGAAGGCAGGTTCCTCCTCATTATGGGGTGCGGGGAGAGGGGATAACCTGTACCTAGCTCCACAGGGCTCTCCCTGAGTTTGGAAAAGGACATGATTGACTTGTCTGCCTTCTCCGAGGCTGCAGCAAGGCACCGCTCCGCAGCCCAGCATCGCCTCCCATGGCAGCCCCGCTCCGAGCAGAGCCATCCCTCCCTGGGGAGCAGGAAGGTTTAAGGCTCTTTATGGCAGCACTACACCCTTTTCTTGGCATTTTTCACCTTCTGCAACAATCTCTAGTTGCTGAACTGGTTTCTTGGTCCTTTCCATGTGCTTCCCAAGTCCCTGGAGCTCTCTGAGGGTTGTGAGCTGCTGGAGAAAGGTGCCTGAAGAAGGGAACAGCGGCAGCTTTGCTCACACCAGGGCAGTCACAGCCATCGCCAGGTTCTCAGTGCCACCCCATTCTGCTCCTTGGTGTCACCAGGTCTGCCTTGTCCCCGTGAGTGGTGCAGTTTGGAGGTTAGAGTAAGCCGGAGACAGAAGGTGTCGACATTCGGGTACCAACAACCCCATGTTTGCTCTCACCAAAGGCGGAGATGATTTGCCGGTCGGAGCCTCCCCTTCAGTCCCTGCATGGGCAAGATTTTCCCAGTGGAAAAGTCACCTTTTGTAAAAAGACGACAGAGCTTCACTTGGACAGCCTCTGGTGCTGCATGTCTCCATGCACCATCCTGCTGTGGCTCTGCTCCCGGAGATGCTGGGCTGGAGGGATGCAGGAGAGCAGCTCTGGAGCAGAAGAACTTGCTAAAGGCTCTCGCTTGGCAAAAATCATAAAATCACAGGATAGTTTGGTTTGGAAGGGACCTTAAAGCCCACCTAGTGCCACACCATGCCACGGGCAGGGACACCTCCCACTAGCCCAGGTTGCCCAAAGCCTCATCCAGCCTGGCCTTGAACCCCTCCAGGGATGGGGCAGAATCACGCTGTGACCTTTCCTTGCAACAGCACCGCTTGGTCCCCGCTTTAAAAACATCATTAAAATTGTACTCTGGGGGCTCCTCTGCGGCAAGAAGATGGAGATGCTGCATCCCGCTCCTCGCTGCCGGTCCCCGGCGTCCCCTGACACCCCGCTCCTCCCTCTCTTGCAGCTGACGTACCTGCCTCCGCCGTGGGGTGAATGTCGCTCGTCGGATATGGGCTTAGACTTCTTTCCCGTTTACAGCATCACGGCTTGCAGGATCGACTGCGAGACCCGCTATATTGTGGAAAACTGCAACTGCAAAATGGTTCATATGCCAGGTCAGTGTGCTTTGGGGGGGGACAGGGACCCCAGCCCTCCACCCAGCCTGGGTCATTCAGGGTTAATGAGCTGCAAAGGGACCGGGGATTGAAGGAGCTGGGAATACCTTTCAAAAAAAGGATTTGAAAAATGCCCTGAAATGGGGGCATGACGTGGCAGAGGGGACATGGGTCTGATTTTCCCTTATTTAGCCCCCAGGTGGTATTTCCAGCAGCCCCCTCCTCAGTTTGCATGAAAAAGCCCCCAGGGCACTGCAGTGCCTCTGCTGCCCATCCCCTGCCTGGGTTCCCTTTGCTCAAGGAAGGCCCTGGTGGTCCCAGCAGTCCCCAAGTCCCTTGCGGCAGCGGTGGCAGATGCCCGCTGATGGCTGTGTCCTTTCCGTGCAGGGGATGCTCCCTTCTGCACCCCGGAGCAGTATAAGGAATGTGCAGAGCCTGCGCTCGGTGAGTACCGAGAGATCACCCCAGGTACCACGGGTGTCCCAAGCTGGAGGGACTTCCAGCAGCATGCATCCTCCTTTACTGGCAGAACTGGGGGGATGTAGAGCAGCTGCAACCCAGCGATGGGTTTTGATGAGACCCAACTTGTTGGGAAGGGCTGGGTGCACCCCAGGATAAAGTTTCTTCTGGTTCTACGTGGGGCATGGGGTTCCATCAGCACGGAAACCCTTGGGATAATGGGCACCCCAAGATATAGAATTAGTCATAGAGCCATTTGGGGTGGAAGGGACCTTTAAAGGTCATCTAGTCCAACCTCCCTGCATGGCCATCTTCGCCGAGATCAGGTTGCCCAGGCTTATGTAGGAGAGGAGCACCTCTGGGCCTGGTTTTAAGTCTGGGTTTGGGATGGAGGGACCCATTCTAGGTCTGGGTTTAGGAGGCTCAATCTCAGCATGTTCCCTGAGCAGATGCTGGAGCCTCCAGCAAAAGGTTTCTCTCCAAGATGTTGAGGATGGCCATGCAACAAAGTGGGAGAGAAATGGCCAGGACTCCTGCAGCTCTTCTGAGATGTAGCTCCTTGGCCCCTCTCTGGGTGGCATGACCTCTGCTCCCACATCTGCCGTGTGTCCCCGACTCCTTGAGATCTGACTCTTGTGACCTTCTCCAGGTTTGCTTGCTGAAAAGGACAGCAACTACTGCATCTGCAGGACACCCTGTAACCTGACCAGATACAACAAAGAGCTCTCCATGGTCAAGATCCCCAGCAAGACCTCGGCCAAGTACCTGGAGAAGAAGTTCAACAAGTCGGAAAAATATATCTCGTGAGTGTTGCAGAAAACAGATCTCCTTTGCTTTTTGAAAGGACAATGTCTGTAAAGCCCCATTGGCCATTTAAACCAGCCTGTGCTGAGACCAGACCTTGCCAATGCCTCCATCACCAGACGTATGTCCTCCAAGGAGGGTTAAGGTGAAACCCTTGAAGAGATGAGGTGTAGGTTGCTTTCTTCTCGGTAGATGTGTTTCCAGACAACTCTATGTTCCTTCCCTGGCCTATCTTCATGAGCATACTCCATACCCACCAAAAAAAGTGCCAAAACTCCTCTATCTTGGCAGGGAAGCCCAGTCTTGCTGGCCCTGTCTGAGATATGGCTGCTCTCTACCTAAGCCTGGGCTGTGGACCTCAGGCAGATGCTGTCTGGGAGCTCTCCCAGCCTTGGGCACATTATTGAAGCTGTGAGAGTCATTCCTTATCGAGCATCCTTTGGACTCCTGTTGTTATCTTCCAAGTGAGATCCAGAGCTCTGACCCTGAGAGATCTTGGGGAAACATTTTCCAGCTTCTGCTGAGGCTGCCAGAGTCCTAACGGTGCTTCTGGTCTTGGTCTCCAGGAGGTCCAAGTGTCTGTGGGTTGCAGAGGACCTCAGAAAGAGAACAGTCAGGACAGAGAGGGGAATAAAGCCCCCAAATCCCATTTTTTTCTCTTCTCCCAAAGCACACGAGGCCACTGATGGGCTGATGCTGTTGTCCTCTTTCTACAGAGAGAATATTCTTGTGCTGGACATATTTTTTGAAGCACTCAACTATGAGACAATTGAGCAGAAGAAAGCCTACGAAGTGGCAGCCTTACTTGGTAAGGAGAGACCAGGGATGGAATTTGGGGTCTGTGGGAGCCTGTGCTGGAGTCCGTGTGTTGATGGGACAGACAAGGCGCTAGGGCACAGCTTCTGTGCATTGCCTTGAAAATCCCAGCAAGGTCCAGACACCTTCCTGGCCAGCACACCTTCAACCCCATCTCGTGTTTTCCTTCTGACACCAGGAATGTCCATGGACCACAGCTGGTCCCCATGTCACCTGTGAAGGGTTAACACGAGCTGCTCCATCTCTGCTTGCTAACCAAGGTCCTGTTATTTGGAAATCCCGGGGTTGAGAAGGTGATGGATGCTCTCTGTGGTGTCCCCCATGCTGGAAGGGCAGTGTGTGGAGGAGGACAAGTCTTAAAACCATCTCCCCATCACCTCTTAGACACTCCAAATCCATCCTCCTTCGAGCCAGGCCAGCCAGGACCCTGAGCTCTTTGCCTTTGGATGGTGCCCCGCAGCTTGATGGAGAAGGTGGAGGAGCTGTTGGGTTGCTCAGCCTCAAACTGGGTCAAGCTTTGGAGGTGCCAGCTACAGATTTGGGTGCTTGGGACCTGTTGGGTTTGGGGATGGAAGTGTTTGGGCAGGAGAAGCAAGCATGCTCTGTGCCCACACTCAGCCTTGAAGTCCCTCCATGTGCCACCCTGAATCTCCAAATCCCTCCGGGCATGCCGGGAGCGATCAGCACCATCGTTTGAAGGCTGGAGCCGGGCCACCCCATGGGGCTGGACACCGCAAGCCCGTCCTGGGATGGGGACACCATGGGGAGCAGAGCACCCCACATCCTGTTGGGTGCCCCCACGTCACCCCACAGTGGTAACTCTCCAAAAAGTACGTGCTGTGAGCCCTCCTGCACCTGCTGTGGGATCCCCAAGAGTGCTCCAGCGAGGAAGAGGAGGCTGGTGATGAAGGCTCTTCGACACAAGCCTGCTTATTTGCACAACTTCACATGACCCTCGTTCCCGGGGCACTGTGGGCTTTGGGCAGAGTCTTGTCTTCCCCCAGTCCCCAGCCCCTTCTGAACCTTCACTTTGTCCCCCAAAGGTGGAGCACCCCAAAGGTGCCCCCCAAGCACCTTTTTCCCTCTTCTCCATCTCATGGACCCCCATTGCCAAGGTCCCGTAGCCCCTCCACCCATGGGTGCCTTTGCTCTGGGGAGCACCACAGTTGAACCGTGGGGGTTTTGGGGCAAAATCCTTGAGATTTATCTTCCCTGAAGCACAGGGTTTGGCATCGCACAGCATCTCATGTCAGCAGTTATCCTCCCAGCAGATTATTGGAAAGACTTCACCTCTCCCCATGGTGCCTCCTCCGCCCTTCCCCAGCCCTGGGGGTCTCCGGCACACAGCCTGGAGAAGCTCCCCTAAAAAAATCAGGCCACCTTCCTTCCCTCCCTTTGGCAGGTTTGTGTTTTATCTCAGCTCCAGGGGACATTGCCTAATTCTTCTCCAGCATCTTTCTCCTTCCCCCACCCACCCAGTTTGGGAATTGGGCTTTGGGGTTCCTGGGACGAAGCCTGCTGTCGGACAGATGGCTTCTGCGGATGCCAGCGTGCACCATCGCATCCTCATTAGGCTTCCAGCTGATGGCCTCGTTAGCAGGAGAAATACTTTGGTGGCTTGCAACCTCCTTCCTGGGATGCTTTTCATGGCATTACAGCTGTTGGTTGTGTTTCTGGGGGGGGGGGTCATCTCTTGCATTTCCCCACTTTTTGGGGAGGGCAGCTTCACCGCAGTTGTGTGGGTGTCTCTAAGAGCATTTACCCCAGGGGTAAAAACCATCCACGTCTTGTCCTCTCTCCTAGGTGACATTGGAGGCCAGATGGGGCTATTTATCGGTGCTAGCATCCTCACTATACTAGAGCTCTTCGATTATATATACGAGGTAAGACCCTCACCCTTCGCCTTGTTCCTCTGGTGGGGGGTGGGTTCAGCCTTGCTGGTGCTCATGGACCAGGACCCTCCATGCCCAGTGTACCCACATGGATAATTAATGCTATCATTAATTATTATTAATGATATAATTAATTATTATTAATGATACTACATAATGAATGCTCTATGGTAGTGCTCTATAGTCAGTCACAGCGATGTAGGGGTTCAGGGGGGGTCTCCATATGGGGGGGCTGGAATGCAGCCATGGCATAGCCAGGTTTGCTTGGCACCCTGCCTCCACTAACGAGGTTTGCTTCTCGCTTGGCATAATTAAGCACCACCTTCATATGGCTGTGCTGCTTCCCACCCTGACACTTGCACTGCCTGGGGTGCTGGCAGGGGACCGGCTGCTGCACCCTCCTGTCCCCATCCCTGGCCCCAGTTGGGCTTCTCCCGTTATCTAATAAAACCACCTTTAATTAACACCTGGGTCCCAGTCCAGCCATCAGGCAGGAGGAGCAGCAAGGCCAGACCTTGTACCGCTGCTCAGGGGTGGAAAAACCCCAGTCCCTGGTATTTGCCACTGCAGCTCTGCCAGCAGCCCTGGAGCAAGGAGCTTTCGAGGAAGCACCGAGATGAGCTCCAGCCTGATCCCGTGGCTCCATGGTGACTGAGAGCAGCTGCTCCGGAGAACAGTGCAAACCCTCTTTAACGGGAATTATTGCAATAAGCAGTCTGGAGGGGATGTTGCTTTATGGCAGGCCCCCCCCCCCCCCCCCCCCCCCAACAGAGGTATTACAAAATAATCTTTTTTTGCCTAAGCAAGTTCCCCCAGTGAACGCTGATGTCTCAGCCCAGCAGCACAGCTCAGCATCTCCCAGGGGATTTCGGCTTTTCTGTGCTTGCTGGTCCCATGCTGTCCCTCCAGCATCCTCCGCCGCTGCCCCTGCGAGCGCAGAGGCAGATTCCAGCTGCTCTCTGTGCCCTCCTGCCATTTGGATTTTTTCCACCCCATTTTTTTTCACTTCAATGGGCCACGGTCCAAAATAATCCTTCCCAGAGCATCCTCCCTGCCAGTCATTGATTTTCCTCCCCAGTCTTCATCGCCACATTGCAGAAGGCTTCGTGATGGAGGTCAGGCTCATGGGTTTTGTTTATAAACGGGGAAACTGAGGCAGGGAGAGGGGCTGCACCAAGATGACCCCAGGGACCCGAACACCGAGCGTGTGTCCTGTTTTATGGCAGGAAAGAATGAATTTATGGCTTGGGATAGTTTCAAGGAGGATGCAAACACCTATGGACACAGGCAGTTCCCGGCAAATTTGACACATCCCAGCCCAAGGTTCTTTGTCCTTCTCCCTGGGAAGGTGCCTCCTGCTAATTCAGCTCATCTCGTTACCTGGGGATTTTAATAGCTTTGGGCCCCCTGCACCCCAATATTCAACATCTTAGACCTGCAGAATCCAGTGCTCTCGTAGCCCTGTCTCCGCCCTGTATCCCTGTTCTTTTCATCCCATGGGATACTGCAGTCAGGGGTTGTTCATGTGCCAAGCCAGGGATGTCAGGCAACCACGGTCTCTGCTCCGAGCTCGTTGGGATGTCTTGAAAAACCTCTTAATATTATTAAAGTCGGGATGCTGGCTTTACATTTTGAGACCCTCCCCATCACAGTCCCTTCTGGGCGGCTGGTAGAACTCGGTGGCATTATTCTGCAATAAAATATATTGAAAATTACAAGCATAAAGCTCATAATGGCTTCTGAGTGCAAACAAAACCTGCGCCTCAGTTTATATCTCAGGCTGAATGCACACGATATTTCATTAAAATTGCCTATTCCCGGCTTTCTTGGGGTTCCTTCGTAAGAAGCTAATAAAAAACCTCAGAAAAGTTTGGATTTTTCTTCTCTGTTTTACTCCTTTGTTTGACATCTGCTTATAAATCTTGGCAAATAGGTTCCTCTTGCTGGTTTTTTTTTTCTTTTTTTCTTCTTTTTTGGCAAACATGACTTCAGAGAGCATCCAGTCTCCTTGGAGAGGCTCCCCGGGGATGCCCCAGCAGGTTCACCCAGCGATGCCCTACATGGGGCATCTTCACGGTCATCTGTGATATCCACCTGTGACAGATATTTAATCCACAGCAGACAGGGAGAAAAGGAATAAAATGACTTAAACAATGGATAATCAACATGGTTGATCGAATCTGCTCAGGGTTTCATCAAGGTGGGGCTCAGCACACCTCAAACTCATTGAGTTTTCAACCAAAGCATTTGCAAACCCTTTGAGATGGCCAGCAAACACATACAACTATTGTTTTCCGGTGGGTTAGCCAAAATTGGATGAAATGTTGACCCTAGAGATGGATTTTGCATCGTTCACTCAACCCAGTCCTCTTGGTCCTGCCCCAGGGGCTCATTGGGGTCCCGAATCCCCACCACGCGTCTCTGCGTCCCAGCCAGCATCCACCTCACTTCCTTAGGAACTGACCCATATTTTAACTTTTTTCTTTTTTTTTTTTTTCTTTCCTTTTCCCCAGTGGAGGTTTTTCAGCAAAACTCACTTTTCAGCCTTTCTGGAATTTCCCTTGAAAATACATTCTTGAGCAGCAGAGGCTGCCAGGGTAATGTGGCTGTGAAAGGAAGCGGCGCTCACATAGCTGACATTTTTCAATAAACCCCCAAATATATTCCAAAAAATTGAGGTTCTGGGTTTTGGTTTTTTTTCCATGTGAAGAGCTCAGTTTTGACCCATGAGGTGGTTTTCTTGGAGAGATTGTCTCCTTCTCCATACCCTTTGGAGGGTATCCTCCAAACCCAAGACATTGGGTGCCCACCTAGGCAGGGCAGATGTTCTTGCCGACTTTAACCCAACCTCCTTCTTTTGCAGCTGATCAAGGAGAAATTATTAGACTTACTGGGCAAGGAGGAAGAGGAAGGGAGCCATGATGAAAACGTGGTAAGGAGCCCTGTTGGGAGAGAGGAGGACGTTTCCTTGACATAGGCAAAGGAGCTCGATGCCAAGTTATTTCCAACTTGAGTTATTTCCAAAGGATTGATGCTATGGTTGGCCAAAGAAAGGAGACGGAGGTTGGGAAGGGACGGGGAGCATCCGGTGGCTCTGGGGTAACCCTGTCCCCTGCTTTCCGTCCGCAGAGCACTTGCGACCCCATGCCAAACCATTCGGAAACCATCAGCCACACTGTGAACGTGCCGCTGCAGGCTACCCTGGGAACGCTGGAGGAGATCGCCTGCTGACACCGTCCGAACCACTCCACAGTGCCAACACCTAAGGAAGGAAAACTGCACAGGAAAGCAGGGACCGAGCTCAGGTTTGCAACAGGGGGAAAAAAAATATTAAAAAA
>NW_010146443.1:0-1298 GCF_000699245.1 Pterocles gutturalis
CCCCCAGTGCTGGGGCTGGGCTGTCTCCCTGCCCCAGTGCCCTCCCAGTGTTTGCCCAGTACCCCCAGTAGCCTCCCAGTGCCTTCCGAATACCTCCCAGCCCCGTGCTTCCAGTGTTCCCAGTACCCTCTTCTGTGCCAGAGCTTCCAACGCCTTCCCAGTAACCCCCAGTCTGTGTTGCTGGTTCCCTCCCAGTGCTCCCAGTAACCCCCAGTCTGTGTTACTGGTTCCCTCCCAGTAACACCCAGTCTGTGTTGCTGGTTCCCTCCCAGTGCTTCCAGTACCCCCCAGTCTCCACCACCAGTGCCTACAGACCCCATGATCCCTGCAGAAGCAGGGAACGCTGCCCTCCCAGCCCATTTTCCTGCTAAAAACGGGAATTTTGGTTCAATTAACACATTTTCACGGCGGTCAGAAACATCTCTTCATGCCGGCGCTGCCACCGGTCAAGATTTTTGGGGTTTTTTTGGTAGAAAAATGGCCCAAACCAGCCTAAAACCAGTTTCACTTTCTGACGCGGGTCTTTTTTAATGGATTTTACAGCAAATTTCTCCAGCCTCGCTCCAATTTCCTGATTTTTTAGCTGGGGAAAGGGCGCTCCCAGGGTTAATTTTCAACCCAGAGAGGGAATTTCGTTCCCCATAACGAATCAGGAGATTTCTGCTGATCGAAACTGTCGAAATTTTCCCAAAAAGATTGATTTTTTTTTTTTTAAGCTTATAACCCTTTTAAAAAAACAAAGCGTTAACATTACACAAGGGTTTTTAACGGGATTCCATCGATTCCCGAAATTCCCACCGGGCTGAGGCTGATGGGGACGTTATATTTATTTGGGGCAAAAAAAGACAGAAAAGGAAAAAAAAAAGTTTAATTGGGTGATAATGTGCTGGATTAAGAGAGGGAAGGATAAATATGCCAAAAAAAGTATTTTTCAAGTGGGGAAAAAACCAAGGATTTTACCAAAATTGTCTTTTTTGTGAAGCAAAAACCACGATATGGCAGCAGAGCTGGGACGGGAAAGGAGAACATCGGCGGCGCAGAGAGACAGGACGGTTTTAGCACAGGTGAGGGGGTTTTTAACTACTTTACCATTGTTATTTTAACAGAAAATCCCTTTTTTTTCATGATTTGTGGGTCAAGCTTGGGGGTCACGGGAATTTTATTAATTATTTTTTTTTTATTTTAGGGATTTGCACATCAATAGGCAAAAAAAATGGGAGCGTGGAGCCGCCGGATGCCCCCAGAGCTCCAAAAATTCATCCAGCTCCCACCTGGGAAGCCTGAAATGTCTTCTTTTT
>NW_010146443.1:1370-2839 GCF_000699245.1 Pterocles gutturalis
TTTTTACGGGCATATCGAAAATTCTCTGGAAATGGGGAAAAAAATAATGCTGACATCAGCAGTGCCAGGACTTTTCACAAATCCAGGGGTGGGAGCGGGAGCAGCGCTCATCCCTCCAGATGCCGTCGGGCCCGATGACGCCGCAGTCGCGCTGCTTCCTCTCGATTTTGTCCTTCCACCTGTCCCAGTAGCTGGGAAAAAAAAAAAAGGAGAAAAAGGAAAAGAGAAAATAATAAAGGAATTTGGGAATTCATCTCGCAGGAAGAGGTAAAATTTGTATTTTGAGGGAAGGAGACCATTAAAAACTCAAATTTTTCTATCTGCACCAAGAAAACACCCTGATAGCACAATTTTCCCAACCGAAACCTTTTGACTTACGTAAAACTACCAAAAAACAACGTTTCGGTGGGTCAGATTCATCTTTTTCCATTTATTTTTAGATTATTTTCCATTTTGTGTGGAATTTTTACCTAAAACTTGGACGTTTGCCGTTAGTCCAGAGCCAGACGCCCTCCTCCTGCCGATCCGTCAGCCCCAGCCAGTACGTGCTGTTAATATTCTCCTTCAGGAAATTCTAGAAAAGCAGAATTGGTTCAAACAATCAAAAAAAAAAAATTAATTTCCAAGGATTACAGAGAATCTCGAGGCTTTTAGTAATTACGGTGAGGTCATCACCGCGATACCCAAGCAGTATTTTTTGGTAAATAATGAACAATTTGAGTATTTTAAAGCAAAATGCGAACACAGCGCTCCGGAAAAATGTTGACCTTTTTTTCCCTGCTTTATTTTTAGTGTTTTTTCCTAAAAACAGGAGGTTTGGCCATCGGTGCTTCTCTCCACCTCCAATCTTGGCTAATTTGAGCCCAAAAAAAAAAAGGTTTTGGAATTTTTGTGTTTGCCAGCGTAGGAATTCTCCGAGAAAATGGGTATTTTGGGCTCCACGTAAGCCGAGAAACTGGTGATTTTTCCCTCGCGAGCGTCCGACTGACCTGCTCGGGCTCGGAGTCAATGATGACCAAGTGAGCTCCTTGGTCGGCGCACGTCTCGTTGGCGTCCAACCAGTCCATCGTCTCCGTCGAGAAGGAGTAGCAGCTTTTCTCAAACATCTTCCAGCCGCCTGAGCACTTCCTGCCGCCCTCGACGGATCGGCAGATCAGCGCTGGAAGGACGAGAACCGCCAAAATTAAGGAAAAAATCAATTTTTTCTCCACTGGGGAAAACTCCACAGCTTCCCCGGTGGGGTGATAACTCAAAATTTTCATCAATCACCCCAATTTTCCATCCCTGAGACAGCGGTGGTCTTTTTTGGGCTCAAACCAGGAGGCTGTCATCCTGAGAGACCGCCGAGACGGCACCCACACCTTTACCTGTGACGTCCTGCAGCTCCTCGTAGTATTTGTGCATCCCGCTCCGCATCCGGACCTGTTCCCGTTGCGTCTCCGACAGCTCCTGCCGCACTGAGGAGCACC
>NW_010146443.1:2974-4153 GCF_000699245.1 Pterocles gutturalis
TTTTTTCTCTTTTCTGGAAAAAATCTCCAATCGGGGCTGGAAAAGCTCTTACATCGCCGCCCGCCAGCTTTGCTGAGTGGTTTTATTTTTTCTCCCTTTGGGTGAATTTTGCTGTGATATCACCCATAATTTCATTTAATTAATCACTCATTTGGCAACAGTGAAGGATTTGGCCCGTTATATTTGACTTTTGGTGAATTTTCTGTAGGATTTACGTCCTCCCCGTAACCTTTTAACGGCGACAACAGGGTGGATTTTCCCCCCAGGAAGATCCTAATCAGGGTAAATCCGTTGACACCCCAAGAGCTGATTTTTCTCCTATTTGCACTTTTTTTGAGGGCAATTCCTTCGGGACTGGGGCGTGAATTTAGTCGGTGTCTGATCTACAACAGTGTAATTCCCGCTGGAAATCTGAAACATGAGAAAGCTGGTGTTGAGATGGAGCAGAACCAGGAGCCACTCAAAAAGACAATTTGAATTTTTTTCCTTAATTTACACCCAAAGGCAAAACGGGTGCCAGAAAAGAGCAAAAACACCAAAAAAAAAAAAAAAAATCTCCCAACAGCCGTTAAACTTCACCGCGGGGCTGAGTCCGAGGACTTACTGCTGGCTTGATTCTCGGAGTAGTTTGACCTCAAGAGCTTCAACTCCGCCATGATTTCCATCTCTGAAATGAAAATGAAATTAAAACCATGGCTGGATCACAGTGAGGAATCACCAGCGGCGTCTAAATTTGCCCAATTTATGGCTTTTTTTTGGGCTGAGTGGGGAATTCCAGAGTGGATTTACTCTGGATTTACACCCTGTAGTAAGTGGGGAGTGCTGCTGGTGCTGGCAGAAGGAGGCAGCACACAGATGTAGTGCGCTGGGGGGCGATTTGGCGATAAAACCCCTAAAATTCACGCACCAAGGTGGAATTAAAACCAAATCGTGATGACAGACGGGCTTCAGCTGCCGTTTCCACATGGACGGACACTCGAAGCATCGCAGGAACACGCCACGTGTTATTGTTAACAGTGAAAATGCGCTTTTGGGAGTGTTTTAACCAAATCAGCCGATTCCCAGCCCGGCGAGGACATTTCTGGGGACACTTACGCTTCAGCATGGCGAGCGTGAAGAGCAGCACCCACGCGATGAAGCTCAGCGTGACCAGGACGTAGAGAACGGCCACCGACATCA
>NW_010146443.1:4176-8219 GCF_000699245.1 Pterocles gutturalis
TCTGTCCCCTGCCACTTCTGGGCTCCGCGTCACCTATGGAGGAGGTGAGGAGAAATCGGGGAGAAATCCCCAATTCCCGCGTCCAGATCCGGCCGTGGCCACCGGCGCGGGATAGCGGCGGTGATCCCGGGCGACTCACCCTTTTGGGAAGGATTTGGAGATGCCGGTTTGCCCGCCAGGATGTAAACTCCTGTTGGGAGGAAGGGAAGAGTCGCTGGGTGACATTTTTGGGGCATTTTAGGGCCAAATCCTGCCCCAAAGAGGTCCTTAACCGCCCAGGCGCCGCGGGGAGAGGAGGTGGGGGCTACCGGTGCCTCCTTTGCTCCGCTGGCTCTGCAGATCCCCATCGGTCGCCGGCGGCTTGCAGCCACGATCCGACTCCGACATGGAGACGTCGTCGTAGTCATCATCGAAGCTGTCCGGGGACGCTATGCGAGAGGAAAAAATGGGTGAAAAACAGGATTTTAGGACAACGGGGAGTCCTGTCCGTTAAGGATCAGCTGGATTATTTGGAAAGAGTAAAAAAAAAATGCAACTCCCCTTTCCCCTTCAGTAAATCCACAGCGCCTCCAGCGGGCTTTTTACACCTTTTTCTCATTTTTATATATGACATTACTCTGCTCTTTTGGAGCAGAGTTCCCCCCTCGGATGCAAATTCAAAAAAATTCTGAAGTTTGAAGATTTCTGCAGCGGTAGGGGATGAATTTGAGTCCGCAAAAGTGCAAACATCAGCTATAAGAGCGATAAATTACCTCTCAATCCCCCAGCATCATGGATTTTCAGGATATTTTTGGAGCTCTTTGACCTCGTTTGACAGAAGGAACCGAATTTGGAGAGAAACACTGCGTATAGCGAGGCACATTTGGCCAACTGAGCTGAAAATAAAGCCCCATTCGGCCTCGGGGAGGCACCTCGGGGAGTTCTGCTTTTCATCTGCATTACAAAAAAGCCTGAAAAGGTGAAAAAATGATGACTTACCCGGTCGGAAGTCACCCATGGGTGTCATCCTCCCAGCGACTGAGTAAATTCCTGCCCAAAAAAAGAAAAAAAAGGAAAAAAGCGGTGAGGATAACGTGAGGTTCCTCAAAACCACCGCTGGCGCTTCTTCTAACCCTGTGGCTGCCGGCGAGGAAGTCGTCGATGATTTTTTTAAACCCGGCGTAGAGTTTACACCTGAAATTGGGGCAAAACCTGGAGGTATAGGGACTTTTGAGCGCAGAGTGGTACCTGCACAACTCTTGAGCATTTCGCCCAGCTCCATCCGACAACAATACCCCTCCGGCGCGTTCGGACACAGCCGTGCTTCGCCAAGAGACCTGCCAGTGCTGAAAACACGCCAAGGACACGCTAAGGACACAGAGAAGGGGGTTCTCCCCGATTTTACCTGCTTGTCTCACCAGTCTCTTGGAGTGTACTGGTGGGGGACCCAACCAGTTGCCGTAGGTCTCTTGCTGAGCCATGGCTTTGCCGGGGAAAGTCACGGCCGCGCAGGCGCCCAGCGGGGAGCTAAACCCCTCGGCATGCTCCTCGGCACACCCCTCGCCGCCTCCGGCACCCCATTTTGGCCAGTGGTTCAGCCTCGAGGTTTCGGTTCCTTCTCCGCACCGGAGCGGCGGCAAGATGCAAATGGGCGGCCAAACGAGGGCGAAACCATGCTCTTCCCTCGGCGAAAATACTCCTTTGCTTTGGAGCGGGGGATTCGGTGAATTTGGGGACGCCGGGGGGGTGTTTTTGGGGACAGAAACAGCGACACCGGAAGAGCTCTGCTGCCAGAGGGAATTTGAGGGCAGCTCCCGCATGGATTTGGGTTTTTTTTTTTAGCGATTAGAGATAAAAGCACCACGGGTGTTAAACACCACGCCAATGAAATCCCAAATCTTCCAGCGGAGCCGCTGCCTCCATGCCGGGCGGTGAATCCGGCAGCGCAGAGTTTTGGCAAAACAGGCGTCACGCTTCGGCACCTGCGAGTCAGGGATTTGCATACGCGCCCCGAAAACACTCTCGCGTCGTTGTTTTCACCGGTCTCTCTTCCCTTTTTTGGAGGGTTTTCTACCTAAACCCTGGGAAAAAAGGTGTGCGCCGACCCTTCTCGGTGCCACATTGGCTCGATTGACGCGAGTTTTGGTTCAAATCACAATCAAAGCACTTCATTTATTTTGGTTTTTTTTCCTGATTAACCGGCAAGCGCTACGTCGAGCCTCAGCGCAACAAGTAAACAGCTCCCAAAATGTTCACACACGCCCAAAATCTCTAAATTCCCCCCAAGGAGTTCCTGGGTACCTATTTTGGGCCACCTCTTTTCCCCGGCACCTCGTGTTTTCACCCTGTGCTTGGTTTTGCCAGTTTTTGACTGGTTTTTCCCCCATTTTTAAGCCCCGGGGAGATGAACAAGGAGCTCAGGGTGGGGAAACGGTTAGCAGCTGCGCTCACAGATCCAGGCTTCAGGCGCGGAACAGCTCACATCGTTCCAGCGGCCGGTGGTGTAGATGGTGGCACAGTCCTCACCGTGCTCGCCCACATTGTTGGGTTCCCCTGGGTTCCAGAACCTGTTTAATGCGGAAAAAAAAGTCTCTGCTGGGATCGTGATGGTTTTTCTTCCCAAAATCCCAAGAATGAGGAGATCCGTTAGAAATAACCCCCTTGACTTGGGCTGTGGAATCCCATCGGGAACCGACAAAACTTTGGGGGAACCAAGTGGGCGCTGCAGCTCCTTGGGTGTTCCCCAGTTGGGTTTTCAGCCCCAAAACCAAAGTGAATTTGGGGGAAAAAGACAAAATCTTGCCTGCAGCAGGGTGGCTCCTCTTACCTTTCCCTCCACCTGTTTTTTTCAGCACGAAACCTATTTCCGCACTTTTTTAAGACGGGTGCGCTAATGAGGGTGTGGCGCCTTTTTTTGAGTAAAAAAGGGGCCGAGGAAGAAGAGAGATGATTTTTTTGGGGAATTTATCCTCTGATGAGGCTAAAAACGTACGAGAGCGAGAGGGAGCGGCCGTCCACCCATTGCCATTCGCTTTCTTTGTGCACATCTGTCAGGCCCAGCCAGAACACCCGCGTCTCCATGATGTTATTTGCCAGAAATTTCTGCAAATGGGGGAAAAAAATAAAGAAAAAAGAAGCGTCGGGAGGTGAAGTAGAAGGTGACAGCAAAGGGATTCAGCGGCGCCGGTAGTCATGTGACGTGGAGGAGCTCGTCCCTTGAAGAGGAGAAGAGGGATGTGCTGCAAGCATGACAAAAAATGCAAAGTTTACGACAAGAAATGGAAAAAAGCACTGGAATTTCTAAGAGCTGGAGGAAGAAACATTTTTCAGACCCGATGAAAAATTTCAGACCCAATTAAAAGCCGGATCAGTGAAAGCACCATCCTGAATGGGAGGCAGGGATTGTCTAAATTGGGGTAGAATTGCTAATTTGGGGACAGTTTGGGTTATATTTCTGTAATTTATTCAGTAACTTGTAGAATTTCTAAATAACTTCTGTAAGTTTTAAATAATTTCCTTAATTTCTAAAGAGCCTTAAAAATTCTTCAAGAACTATGAAAATTCTTCAAGAACTCTGAAAACTCCTCAAGAACTCTGAAAACTCCTCAAGAAACTTGTGGGAACCTGAACCAGTTGCATTTTCCCCCGGCTTGAGTCTCCCGTGCTCAATCTTCAGCTTCCCAATTGGGGAACTGGAGTCTAATATTCCTCTAAACTCATGAAATCCGACATTTTTGCCCTTTTTCCGGGATATCTCAGCTTACATTTTCCTGCTCACTGTCGATGATGGCCAGATGGGCATTGAAATTGGTGCAGAAGTCTTTAGCCTCCAGCCAGGGTTTGGTGGTGGTGGAGAAGAAATAACAAGTCTTGGCGAACTGCAGCCAGCCGGCCGGACACCTCGTGCAGAGAATTTCTGAAGGAAAAGGGGATGGAATTTAAAAAGAAAAAAAAAAAAAAAGGCATGGAGGAGCGCAGGGAGACGCCCGTGGGGTCCACCCGACGGCCAGCCCTCACCTGAGAGGTTGCGCGTCTCCTCCAGCGCCGTGTCGAGGAGCGCCGAC
>NW_010146443.1:8247-9164 GCF_000699245.1 Pterocles gutturalis
CCAGCTGCCGCTGCACCTCCTCCAGCGCCTCGCTTTCCTCTGCCGGGGAGAGAACCAAATTCAGAATAAAATTCAGCTGCTGCAAAGACCTAAAAAAACCCAGTTTTATCTTCCTTCCCCTTTTCCTTTCTGTCCCGGTTTACACCGTGGTTTTCGCTGTGTGTTTTCTTGGTGTGAGTTACCGTTCTCTAAACTTCGGGCAGTAAAACCTCAAAGAGCTTTCGGTGAATGAGTTTTTTATTGTGTTTGCCAAGAGGCCGGGAAAAGCTTTTTTCCGTTAATATTAAAATTAATGATAGCTCAAACTCCTCAAGATCAGCTTCGTGCGCTCACAGGGCACATTTTAGGAATCTTTGGAGCATCTACCCAATACTGAGTGTTTTGTGAATCAAGGAAAAATCCCAAATTTAACGATTTTCCATCAAAATCAGGCTCTCACCCAGGACGCGGAGCCGATCGGACAGCTCCTTCCCGCACTCTGCTTTGCACTGCGTCATCTTCCACCGCATGTTCTCCACTTCTTGTGACACTGGAAGGAGGAAAAACTCTGCTTTTGACCCCATCTCACCGCTGCCTGCACCCAGCATTCGGGATTCTGCTCATATTTCCCCAAAACCACCTTTTCCTTGGCATACCATTCAGAAGTCGGCTGTGAATCGCCTCGAGCTCCCCAGAGAGCTGTTTATCTGCGAGGAAAATAAGAAGAGAAAGCTCAGAACAAGCCCTGACTGTCTGTCCTGATGGAAAGCAGCTTCGGTTCTTTTTTTTTTTTTTGACAGAAAAAACACCCCAGGAATCTCCGGGAGGAAAATCCGTGCAGGGATTGAGGATGCAGCGGGTGTCAGGGAGCCACTTTGGGGCAAGATATCGTACCGAGGATGCGCTGGACCTCCGAGAGGTTGTGCCACGCCGTCGTG
>NW_010146443.1:9190-11633 GCF_000699245.1 Pterocles gutturalis
CTTCCAGTGCCTCCCATGCCGCGGATACTGGGGGAGAGGAAGAGAGCGTTTGCCTTCGTGCCGGGTCCAGCCCCGGAGAGCTCACAGGCTGCACAAGGCCCTTCGATCCTAACTCGGAGCCACGTTTTGCTCCATCCGCTGTTTTTTCCCCCCAAATCCTGCCCACTCTGCGCTCAGCACGGGTGATCGGAGCATGGGGTGCGCGGCGGACTCACCTCTCTGGGCGTTCACGATGGTGAGAGCCGTGAAGAGCACGAAGGTGAGGGCCAGAAGCACGTAGAGCAGCGTGACGGGTCTCTCCAGAGACCAGGTGAGGAGGGACAGCACTGCCAGGGATGAAACAGGGTGAGACAGCCCCAAAAATCTCCCCACTCAAGAGATGTTTTCTTAAAGAAGAGCCCAAAGAGAAGAGATACCCCCAAAACAACCTCTCGAGTGGCTCCCCCGCCCTGTTCTCCACGCTCAAACCTTTTTTTTTTTTTTTTTAAACTAAATTGTGGAACCAAGTGTCAAAAATTGGCTGTAACTTTGGAGAAAAACCGTTTTAAAGAGCTGAAACCCTCCAATATCACCTCTCTGGATCCCCAAAGCCGCTCCCTTGCCCCGATACCTCCTTTAGGCATTTTCCTCCTCTCTTGTTTCTCCATCTCCATCCCCTCAGTGCGGTCAAGGTTCTCATAGGAGTTGCCTTGGGACATCTCTGATTTTTTTCTTTCTATATCATCCCAATTTATGCAGCGGGGAAGACACGTCATCTCATCCTAGGGGGGGAAGGAAACATTTCATAATTCTGATTTCCTAGAAAAAAAAAAAATAAATCTGCACAATCAGGAACTTTGGAGAGGCCGATACGCTCGGGCAACCCCTCACCATGTCCTGCAGCCCCTTTCCTGTGGATTTGTAGAAGAATCGCTTAAAAACCACACTCTGCTCTCCTCAAAAAAGGCTGATACCTGCCCAAGGAGGCGGTTTTTGGAGGCTTCATGCTGAAACGGTCACCAATATTCCCTGAGGTGAGCACCTAAATTCAGCTTTTTTTTGGTTTGGTGGGAATTCTTTAGCATTTCCTTCAGCATTTTTGTGAGAATTTCTTGTGCTTTTAACACAAAAAATCTTCACTTTGTGAAAAATCCTCATTTTTGGAGGGTACCGTTTCCTTCATTTCTTCTCCAGAAACTTCTTCTCCTTACCTGCATGGCCTCAGGGCTTTGCGCCAGGTGTCTCCCAGGCTGGCTACCACAGAAAACGAAACTTAGAACTTATGAATAACTTCACCGTCGACCGATTTCAGCTGAATTTCGTAGACGCACCCTGGGAAGAGGAAACACAGCCAAAAGTTGAACCTCCCTCACTCCGGTTCCCCTGCTCTTGGGGTAAGCAGCTTCCTCCTTTTACCCGATTTCCCCTTTTTTAATCCCAAATTTAGGGGAAGTCGAGGCCAAACTTCTCCCCGCTCACACACTTGCGGTTCCGCCGCATTCCGAGAAGCAATAGAGCTGGTTTTGGGTCAAAACTCTGCGAATTTGGCCCATGAGCTTCCGCTCACTCTGCCGCCAGCGTGCGGTTTTTCCTGGTGGTGTTGGAGAGGTTTAAAAAAAAATCAAGGACGGCGCTTTTTAACCTGAAAGAATTGAAAGCAGAGATAAAAATCAAAAGATAAAACCAGCCCCCACCCCTCAACCTCCCTCATCCTTATTTCTTTGACTTTTTTTAGGTTTTTTTATCTTTTTCTCTTTTAAATACTGAAGCTGGTGTGGTTGAAAAACCCCTTTAAGTTCCTAAAAAAACCCATTTCTCAGTACTGTTAAAAATATCTCCAGTGGCATCTCAGCACGCCCAGGCCCTGGGGCCACCCTCAGAGTCCCCATATCCCTGTCCCTGGGGACAGCAGCTTCCTCAGTGTCCCCATATCCCTGTCCCTGGGGACACACCTGCACTCCTGTCCTTGGGGACATCCCCAGCCCCCTCCAAACCCCTGTCCCTGAGAATCTGGGAGCTCCAGTGTCCCAGCACCCCTGGGGGGACAATGGGGATCCCCAGTGCCCCAAGACCTGAATGTCCCCATCCTTGGATCCCTATGGGATGGGGGACCCCTGTCACCCCAACACCCTAACCCTAGGGATCCCAGGATCCCCAGTGTCCCCATCCCTGGATCCCTATGGGGTGGGGGACCCCTGTCACCCTGACACCCCATCCCTGGGGATCCCAGGAGCTTCCAGTGTCCCCATCTCTGGATCCCTATGGGATGGGGGACCCCTGTCACCCCAACACCCTAACCCTAGGGATCCCAGGATCCCCAGTGTCCCCATCCCTGGATCCCTATGGGGTGGGGGACCCTTTTCACCCCAACACCCCATCCCAGGGGATCCCAGGATCCCCAATGTCCCCATCCCTGGATCCCTATGGGGTGGGGGACCCCTGTTACCCCAACACCCCACCCCTG
>NW_010146444.1:0-299 GCF_000699245.1 Pterocles gutturalis
AGCGGGCCCGCCTGTGTCGTGGTGGCCGGGGCGAGCAAGCAGTCGGTGAGGTTGTGCCCGTGGGTCTCGCTCGGCGTTGGCCTCAGCTTTTGGGATGTTTTGGCAGCGGCTGGGGTCTGAGCAGCTGCAGCTTCTGCAGGGTGCGGATCCCTCGCGCCCGGGGGTGCAGGCGGGCTGGACGTGAGATCCGCGCGGTTTCTGTAGCAAGCTCAAGTTCCTTGGGACTCGTGTCTGGAGTCCAAGTCCCTGGCACTGCCGGCAGCGTGAGCTGGGCCGCGCTCTTCCCAGGCAAGGGTACG
>NW_010146444.1:381-928 GCF_000699245.1 Pterocles gutturalis
TGGTTTGCATTGCGCGGGCCTTTGTTCCATCCCTCGCTGTGTTTGTTTGCATGCTCGGTCTGTGTCCAAAAAACATCTCACAGCTTGAAACCCCTTCACACGTCTTCCTCTGCGAGTCGGAGCCCGGCCCCGCCAGCTGCTGGTACTTCACGTCGAGGTGGCGAGTGTCCCCCCCCGTGCACAGCTGCGCAGCTCTCTCCTGCCGGGGCACTGAGCAGGCTGGCTGGCTGCAGAGATTGCAGTGATTGGTGCTAACAGGTTTCCAAATTGGACGTTGCTTTTCTGGGAATACCGCAGCGTGCTCGCGGGGAGCTTGTCGAGTGCCAGCACAGGTTCAAATGTTTCCTCCAAGCGGGTTTCGTAACAGCGTGCCTGACCCCAGCCTGTGCTCGGTGGCTGTGTGTCTGCAGCCCCCCACTGGAGCAGAGGGGCTGTGCTGCCTGCCGAGAGAGCCGAGGGTCTGTGGGGTCCCCTCCTCACGCGGGGGAGGCAGCCCCTGAAATGGGGGGTGACCTTTGTAACCGCCCACGGTGTGTGCGGACCCGCA
>NW_010146444.1:1029-1310 GCF_000699245.1 Pterocles gutturalis
GCCTTCGGACGAGCCTCTGCCTTGCCTGTGTGCGTGCTTGGGGACAGCGCTGCTCTCCAGGGGCACAGCAGCTGGCGGCTGCCCTCACCTCCGCATGTCCCAGGAGACCGGAGCATCGCTGCCAGCACCTGCCCATGAGAGCCACTGTCCTGGCCCTGATGTTTGGTGGCACATCAGCTGGGACGGGGCAGCCACCATCAGCTCTGGGCCCCCCGTGCCGAGCTGAGAGCTTGGGGCGAGTGGCACCACGTCCTGCAGCAGCGGGTGAGCCCGGGACCGTG
>NW_010146444.1:1442-1750 GCF_000699245.1 Pterocles gutturalis
TTTGGGTCCCTCTGGGACACGGTTCACTGGTGGGCTCACCAGAACGGCGTGCAGGCTCATGCCGCTGCTGTTCTCTGCCTGTAGGTTTAAAAAACTGTATTAGTAATTTCTGTGGCTATTTTGGGAAGATCCTTCCAAAGGCAGTTTGCATGATGGGTACGCGGAGCCTTCGAGGGATGTGCGGGATGGCAGGAGCGCTGTGAGATGCAGTGACTGTCGAGAAGGTTTTTGGAGAGAGAAAACAAACACCCAGCAGGTGGTTTAACTTGGCACCGTACAGATGCATCTTCTGACAAATTTGTGATGCG
>NW_010146444.1:1769-2037 GCF_000699245.1 Pterocles gutturalis
GCAGAGCGTGTTGCACTGTGCATTGCGCAGCCCCCGAGCACCGGCAGCGGGCATGCGGGCCGGTGGGAGAAGCTTGCCCAGTTCTCTTCTCCCGGCTTTGTTTCATACCATTTTGCAAGCCTTTGGTCCGTGCAGTTCTCCTAAACCCCTCTCTGCCTCCAGCATCGCAGGGGTTCTCCTCAAATAAATCCCACCTCAAGGTGAACGATGCTTTTTTCCCCCTTTCCATCCCCAGTCCATCCTTTCGTGCTGGCCTCGCTGTGAGGGT